>NC_133131.1:86411755-86714785 GCF_048418815.1 Hemitrygon akajei | reverse complement strand
ACAAAGATTCGACTCGTGCAGACGATGGTCTTCTCAATGACATTATATGGATGCAAATTTGGATGATAAATGGTGATAAGAAATGTATCAACTCCTTTGAACTGTAGTGCTGGAGAAAAATAGAACACATCTTGTGGACCTCTCTCAGAACGAATGAATCGTTCTTCAACAAGGTCAAACCAGGTCTTTCTCAGGAGGTTCAAATGATAAGACTCCACCTACCGTACTTCGAGCACATCATGCAAAGATACAGCTCTCTAGAAAAGGATATCATGCTTGGCAAAGTGGAACAACGGTAGAGAGGAGGGCCACCAATCAAATGGACACAATAAGAACAGCAATGAATGTAAGTTATCTACAGGCCACTTTTGTGAGGAACAAAACTCATTTAGGGCCACTATCCATAAGATCGCAACAAATCAATGAAAACTTGATAGCACTTAACAACAACAGGTTATATCACCAGCCATAACTCCACTAGCACCCATTTTACATCAATGTAAAAGTCTTCCATTCCTATGCAATGTTGAAATTAGTTTCCAGCCAATCTTTTTATTATTAGTCCATTTATCTCAATTATTATATCTAATACTTTTTCATACTTATGCTGACATATAACATTTTGATTAATATGATCAGCAAGTGTCCATTGTGTTAGATTTGATTCTAAATTGTTACCTTTCTTCAAGTTTAGCTTTTCTATGCTTGCTTATCTGTTTTTATATAATCAGCTACGTGTATAATTGTTTAGTAAATTTTCTGTCATTGTAGTATAGCTAATTCTGTATTTTTCTGCTGCTGTGTCATACCCATTGAACCTAACTGTTTAATAGGCGTTCCTTATCAATGGCATATCTCATCTAGTCTGAGTTAGTTTTTAAGGCATAAGGCAATCATGACTTTTTGGTTCTTTGTTCTTTCACCTTGCCCTCTCCTGAGTTCGTTATTATTTATTATGAACACCTACTTAAATGACTGCAACCACAGGTTTTATGCTTCATTCTTGGCTTTCAAAGAACCTCTGGATCACAACACCTCCAGATCCAACAATTGTAACATCTTTGTTCCTCCCACTGATTACAATGTATGCTTTACATGAAAGAATATTCCAGCTAAATACTTTCTGATCTGCAAAGGGAATGAAGAAAAGCTACCGAGCCTTTATTCATAATCACTTCCCATTACTCCAGCTTGCTCCTTCCACACATCAGCTACACTAATAATTGCACAGGAAAGCAAGACCACTAACAACTTAATCATTTTGATCCAACCATCACCCAGACTTAAAAATGTAACTGTCAAATCCTCTTAATACAACACCAATTTTTTGCTAATATTAAATGACAATGTGCCGTTTCATATCACCACAATTAATGAACAAAAGAAGGAGCACATTGGGTTTAACATATACCACTTTCAGTAACAAGCAATTATTCACAACACAAGGGCTACTTGAAATTTATCCTGTAGAAATCTTGCCTCTTGCCACAATATCTGAGCATCACAAGCAAGTGCAAGGATACAATCTCCTTGCATTAAAATAAGTCTTGCATAACAATTGAGTGCACACTTGTTTATTTGAGTGAGGTAAGCAAGGAAGACATTTCTTCTACACACTCCTGCATAGGCATTATAAATTTGAGCTGTTCACAAGGAAATTGTGTATTATGGGCGCATACTTGAAAGAAGTTCAAAGGTTCATTTATTATCAAAGTATATGACTCTGAAATTCTTATTCTCCAGATAGCCACAAAACCAAGAAAGGAAGGAATGGCAACACAATCATCAACCCTCAAATCCCCCCTCCCTACCCAAAAAAAGCAAACAAAAAATGAATCAGAGCCATCGACACCCAAATCCACCTCCCCAGCACAAAAACAAATGAGAAAGATCGGGTGAAAAATGCAGAATATAAAAAGTCTATATTCCAAGTCCAATTCCATATCTGTATCCAAAATGTGGAAAACCTGGGTAACATTCTCCGGCCAGAGCAGCTAGCTCTCCCCTCTCTGACAGTGGAGTAATCCTGCCTACAATCAAAAGGCAGGCAGCCAGCGCTCTCCTTCTCCATTCACCTTGATACTTCAATCTCCCTTGTTGCTTTAATCGGCAAAATGCAGTCGAACATCAGCTTGCACCCGTCTATAATCTCCTTACCATGAGACTCATGCTCACTGCCTCTGCCTCCTGGAATCCTCTCAAGATAGCAACCCAAGCAGAGAAGTTGATAAATTTGGATAGACAGTAAAATACATCGGATCCATGGACCTCCATTCCAAAATTCTTGACTCACATTTCATTGTTGCATAGGTGCAGATTAATGTTACTAATCCATAAAACCTCCTTCATGGCAAATAAATTGTAAACACCTTTTTAAAAGGATGTGTTTATGTTTCTGCCATCCAGAACCCCACCCCCTCCAATACTTTAATAATCAGTGAAGCAAAGAAATAGAAGAGCCAATTCTCTAAGTGTGAGTTTCCAATTTAATTTGACGTGTATAAGGAGAGTTGGTCAGGAAAAAGGAGTCAGTCAGTAGACCTACCTTTTCATCTATTTAAAATAAGGTTAAAATAATTTAAAATAAACCAGTACAACAACAATTTGTATTTGATGTAAAATGCAATCTGATGCATTTCCCAAAAGTATAGATCTTAAAATTTGAACATTAATATGGTAATAGTGTCATAAGGTGGGCATTGGTGGCGGACCCAAATGCAAGACACAGACACTGGAGTACGAGAAACAGGACTAGGTTTATCGAGGTAGCAAGGTGAGTAAGGAAGAAATGACACTGGACATTGACTCACAGGCCCTGGACGAGACTAGCTTTCAGGGCCAGGGCTAGGACTAAGACTAGGAAAGCGGGACCAGGACAAGGATCTTGGAATTAGGTGCTTGGGCTAGGACTCCGAGCCAGAGACTGGACAGGGACCTGGAACACGGGTCTTGGCTCGGGCTCGGAACCTGGATCCCAGCAGGGACATGGGACTAGGATCTTGGCAAGGACAGGACGTGGCTACAGGATAGGACGAGGAACCCAAGCACAGGACGAGGAATCTCCAGCACTGAGCTGGGCAAGGAACCGGAACTAGACGAGGACACAGAACTCAGATTTGGACAGGGAAGACGGAACTCCAGAACAGAGCCTGGACAAAGACCCAGAACCTGAGTCTAGGCTAGGACAAGACGTGGCTACAGGACAGGACAAGGTACCTCAGCACAGGACAAGACACGTGGACAGGATGAGAACACAAAGCCTTGACTAGGTCTTGGGAGACTGGAAACACAGAGCCTAGGTCCTGGGCAAAGTCTAAGACAAGCTTCAGAAGGAAGGGAAGGGAACAGTCCAACAGGGAATTCTTGGTTTGCAGAGGTACTTATGTGCCAGCCCAAAACGAGAAACAGGTGCCTCAATTAATACACCCAACAGAACAAAGGAGAAACAGAAAACCCGGGAATACGGAATTCACGGACCGGAGTACGACAAATGGGAGACTTGCAAGGAGTGGTAGAATGTTTGATGATGGAAATAGAGGGGGCATAACAAAACAATTATCATTATATGACTGGTGTATTCCCTAGTTACCCACATTTACAATGGGCAGGTGAACAGATTCTCTGAGACACTGACTTGGGAGTTCGGTAAGTAACAAAGGGCAAAAATTCGCTGTTATATGGCAAAGGACCTTTAAGGTTCAGAGATTACAATAGAATTCATGTAGCAACAGACAATATAATTTCTCTCTTCCCTACTGTAACATGAGGAGAGTCCAATATATATTCACAGATTCAGTTACCGGTACTTACTTTATCACATACATCGAAAAATACAGTGAAATGCGTCATTTGCGTTAAAAACCAACACACACCAAGGATATGCTGTGGGCAGCCCACAAGGGTCGCCACACATTCTGGCGACTATATAGCACGTACACAATGCTTACCAGAACACAGAACACAATCAAGCAAGCAATAAAGCAACAACAGCGTAACAAGCCCATTTCCTCCCTTCCACTCACCTGCCCACCCACACAGAGCATCCTTCAACACCAGGTCAGGACTCTGGGTCTCCAGCAGACTCACAGACAACAGGCCTTTGACTTCTCCAGACTTGTAGACCCATGGTTTCGATTTCCGAAATTCCAATCCACCTTCAGGCTTTGATCTTTGATATCAGCCCCAGGACCAGCCAATGATGGCAACCTGAACTCCAAGCCTCAAACTCCAGACTTGCGCATCATGGAACCCCGAATTACGGGCCTCGAACTCCGGACTTGCCGATCGCATACCTGCAGAGTCTCATGGAATGGGGGGGGGGGGGGGGGGAACTAGCTGACCCAGTGGGCCACCTTTGTGTGTGGAAAGTCATGTCTGACAAACCTCTTGGAGTTTTTCAAGGAGGTACCCAAGAGGGTAAATGAGGACAAGGTGGCAGTAGTGTGGGGTTATGCAAAGTTACAGGGGGGTTGTCAATCAGCTAGGCATGAGGGCTAAGGACTGGCAGAGCTGATTCAATCCAGATAAATGCAAGGTATTACATTTTGGAAGATTAGATCAGCAAGGGGTAAGGGCCTGGGTGTGTTATGAAACAAGGATCCTAGGGGTGCAAGTACATGGTTCACTGAAGGCATCATAATAGATAGCATGGTGAAGGAGTATGATATGCTGGCCTTTGTCAGCCAGGGCACTGAGTATAGCAGTTGGGAAGTTAAGTTGCAGTTACTTAAGACTTTTGCAAGGCTTCACTTGAAGAAACATCTTACTGATCTGTTGTTGAGCAATTAGCTTTTGCTGATTGAGCTGCAGAACTTCTTGAACAACAGCCTGCAAGTTGCGAGTCCACCTGCTAACTTGTATTGTTGACTGATTGTTGCTGACTGCCCTGCCCCCGTGTTTGAGGAGGTGTTGCTTTCGAGTTAAAATCCCACTAGGCATTAACAGCTGGTCACGCCTTCCCTGTCAGTGTTGAATCCCCTTTCTATCTCCTCCCCCAACCTGAGTTAATAGAATTTCAGCTTTCTTCCCATCTCCTGCCTCATATTTGTGTCAGCCGTTTGATGAAATGTTAACATTGTAAGTTACTTTCCGTATGGTTACAAACAATTATAATACTTTCAAAGTGTTTCCAGAGAGGCAGTTCACACCAGACTTAGATTTGATGTGGGGAAAATGGAAACGTCAGAACAGCCCAACTTGCATATTTGTTATTGTGACCAACTAACTGCTCATGGAGTTTTGTGTCGGGTATATGAGCTATGAGTGGACCCTGGGATCATTAGGGAGTTCATGTTCAAGGGATTGCATTGTTAAACTGAACTGCAAAAGGAAAAGGTCCACGCTGATCAGAGCTGGACTCCAAACAGTTGTGCCATCGCTCATTCCTTACTGTCGTAATTAATAAACATGACCTCTCAACACCTGAACCCGCCACACTTGAGTGGTAGTAAAACAAATTGCTGGAGGAACTCGGTGAAACAGGCTGTATCCATGAAGTCAGAGGATTAGCCAGTCTTTCAGCTTGAGATCCAGTATGAAGATTTGAAAATCCCCTTGCTTTCAGAGATTCTGCCTGACCCCGGAGCTCTTCCACTACTTTATTTTTTACTCCACCCAAGAACTAACTACCAGGAGACTTAAAGATACCTACTGTACCTAAATATCCAGCAAGTAAACTTTTATACTGTTTCACTCTCAATCAACAGAGCAAACCATCAATGTATGCAAGGTGCTCGTTGGACACCTGGTATTGCACAATGGGGGATTTCAGTAGCAGCCAGTGTGCTGATAGATAGATAGATAGATACTTTATTCATCCCCATGGGGAAATTCAACTTTTTTTCCAATGTCCCATACACTTGTTGTAGCAAAACTACTTACATACAATACTTAACTCAGTAAAAAAAAATATGATATGCATCTAAATCACTATCTCAAAAAGCATTAATAATAGCTTTTAAAAAGTTCTTAAGTCCTGGCGGTAGAATTGTAAAGCCTAATGGCATTGGGGAGTATTGACCTCTTCATCCTGTCTGAGGAGCATTGCATCGATAGTAACCTGTCGCTGAAACGGCTTCTCTGTCTCTGGATGGTGCTATGTAGAGGATGTTCAGAGTTATCCATAATTGGCTTGAAGCAAGCTGCACAAGGAATAAAGGTGATCATCCGATGAAGCTTTCACCAAAGAGGAAAAGAAGAGGAAGAAGATTGGAACCCAATATCCTGTATAGACACCAGGACATCCCATTATTTTAGCTAACAAAATAGCCACTGACTTCTGGGCTTGCAATAACAACTTCACCCCTTTGCACTCCTGGTACTGGCATTGGTTTTTATTATATCTCAATACTTGTGACAACAATAAAATGCATGTTTCTTCACTAATCTGCTTCAATCACACCTCACCAATATAGAGCAATAAAAAATTATGCGATCATTTCAGTATATTTGTGCTTTGATATTCACCAAAATCTCCCATCACCCTCCTACTGTACCTGACAATCAATGCAGGAAATGATATGAATAGTGAATATATTTACTGACCATACAACTTATCCACATTCTGCCAAACTCTCTCATTTCTAATTGAATAAGGTCAGCTTGGTAGTTGCAAAGAAAAAATATTTGCTTGCTATCTTGAATGTGCTGTATGTGCCTTGTGCTCTGTACGTTTTGTATCTAGGCCTGGGAGGAACGCTGTTTAATTCTGATGTATTCATGTATGATTGAATGATAACTAAACTCAAACTTGAAAAATTGTTTCCTTTGTGGACAGAGGATTGACACATAGAACTAGAAAAAAGAGTTTCAGAATAACAGATTGTCCATTTAAAATGGAGTTGAGGAGAAATTTCATCCACCAACAGGGCTGGGAACCTTTGGAAATACCGTACATGGAGATCTGTAGCGAAAAACCTTTTAGGACTGTGGGGGGTTATGGAGAGGGTGGGGAGGGGGCAGTGTAGTTGAAAAAATGAGGAAAGAAATACAGAGAGGGATGAAGAGCTGAGCCCTGCTGTCACACCAGCTAAAATCCTGTTGAATGGTAGAACTCTGGAGGTCCACATTGACCAGCTCTGCTTCCAAGAACAGGCCCTTTATGATAGCTGTGCCAAGGATCATGCCAATTTAAATTGCACATCTGCCTCAATATACCCCTCAATTCCTTACCTGTTCAGGTTTCTGTCTAAGTGCCTCGAGTGTTACTGTCATATCCACTTTCGTCACTTGCCAAGGTAGTGCATTCTTGTCACCTACCACCTTGTGTAAAAAAAAACTGCTACATAATTAATCTTTTTTAAACCTTACCCCTCTCACATAAAACATATGACCTCAAGTATTAACATTTCTAGTTTGGATAAAAAGACTGAATATCTACCGAATCTATGTTTTTTACATCTTTATATATTTCTATCAGATTGATGCTCCAAGTATTGTCCAGTCTCCCCTTATAGCTAATATTCTTCAATCCAAGACACATCTAGTGATCTTCTTCTGCACCTTTTCCACATCCTTCCTTTATTGTGATGAACAAAACTGCACACAATGCTCCAAAAGTGCCTAATCAAAGTTTTCTACAGCTGCAGCATGACCTCATAATGGCCTGAACAATGAATACAGGTACGCTGCATGTCTTCTTTACCATGTTATTTACTTGCGTTGCACCTCTTATGCTAATTTCATCTTTCAAATGGCACTTAACAACACAGTGCATGGAACACTAAGTACCCACTACCATTTCATAATAGACATCTCCTTCAAATTATAGTAATTTCTTAGAATTTTATAGTAATTTTATAGAGATATCTTACTGTCTTTCCTTTCAGTTAGTCCTGATGAAGGGTCTCGGCCCGAAACGTCGACAGTGCTTCTCCCTATAGATGCTGCCTGACCTGCTGTGTTCCACCAGCATTTTGTGTATGTTGCTTTAATTTCCAGCATCTGCAGATTTCCAAGTGTTTGTCGTGGATAATGTGTACGCTTCTTAGTTCTACTTGAGATGTGTACATATGACATGGTGATTTGATAATGTATGCCATTCACATATTTTGACATACTCAATAAATCCATAATAGAATCAAGAATAAACCGCACCAACTTGAATGTTCAACCAGTGTCAGATGGCATCAAACTGTGCAAATACAAAAAGAAAAAGAAACTAATAACAATAAATATCGAAAAATGAGTTGAAAAGTCCTTGGAAGTGAGTCCATTGGGGTGTGGGAACATTTCAATGATGGGGCAAATAAAGTTCACTAAAGTTATTCACTTTGGTTCTGATGGGCCTGATGGCTGAGAAGTAATAACTTTTCCTGAAACTGATGGTATGAGTTCTTGATTCTATTATGCATTTATTGGGTATGTCAAACTATACATCCTGAGGCAACTGTACCTTCTTCCTGATGGCAGCAGTGAGAAAAGAGCATGTCCTGGGTGGTGGAGGTTCAGGATGATAGATGCTGCTTTCCTGCAACAAGTCTTCATGTAGATATGCTCAATAGTGGGGAGGGCTTTTCCATGACGGATTGGGTCGTATCTACTACTTTTTGTAGGATTTTCCATTCTAGGGCTTTGGTATTTCCATCACACGTATAGAAGTCTGTCAAAGTTTTAAATATCATTCCAAATCTCCGCAAAGTAGAGGTGCTACAGTGCTTTCTTTGTAATTGCACTTATGTGCCGGGCCTAGGATATGTCCTCCAAAGTAATAACACCAGAGAGTATAAAGTTACTGACCCTCTCCACCTCTGATGAGGACTGGCTCATGGACCTCTGGGTTCCTCCTCCTGAAGTCAATAATCAGCTCTGTGATCTTGCTAACATTGACTAAGAGATTGTTGTTATGGAACTTTGCTGCCAAATTTTTAATCTCCTTCATATATTTCACAGAGACTACTGCACAGAGTCTTGCCATCTTCAGAAGTTTTCTGATAACTCTGCCATAGTTGGATGCATCAGCAAGGGAGATGAGGCTGAGTACAGATAGATAGATAGATAGATAGATAGATAGATAGATAGATACTTTATTCATCCCCATGGGGAAATTCAACTTTTTTTCCAATGTCCCATACACTTGTTGTAGCAAAACTAATTACATACAATACTTAACTCAGTAAAAAATATGATATGCATCTAAATCACTATCTCAAAAAGCATTAATAATAGCTTTTAAAAAGTTCTTAAGTCCTGGCGGTTGAATTGTAAAGCCTAATGGCATTGGGGAGTATTGACCTCTTCATCCTGTCTGAGGAGCATTGCATTGATAGTAACCTGTCGCTGAAACTGCTTCTCTGTCTCTGAATGGTGCTATGTAGAGGATATTCAGAGTTTTCCATAATTGACCGTAGCCTATTCAGCGCCCTTCGCTCAGCTACCGATGTTAGACTCTCCAGTACTTTGCCCACGACAGAGCCCGCCTTCCTTCCAAGTTATTAAGAAGTGAGGCGTCCCTCTTCTTAATGCTTCCTCCCCAACACGCCACCACAAAGAAGAGGGCGCTCTCCACAACTGACCTATAGATCATCTTCAGCATCTCACTACAGACATTGAATGATGCCAACCTTCTAAGGAAGTACAGTCGACTCTGTGCCTTCCTGCACAAGGCATCTGTGTTGGCAGTCCAGTCTAGCTTCTCATCTAACTGTACTCCCAGATACTTGTAGGTCTTAACCTGCTCCACACATTCTCCATTAATGATCACTGGCTCCATATGAGGCCTAGATCTCCTAAAGTCCACCACCATCTCCTTGGTCTTGGTGATATTGAGACGCAGGTAGTTTGTGCTCCACACATTCTCCATTAAAGATCACTGGCTCTATATGAGGCCTAGATCTCCTAAAGTCCACCACCATCTCCTTGGTCTTGGTGATATTGAGACGCAGGTAGTTTGAGTTGCACCATATCACAAAGTCCTGTATCAGTTTCCTATACTCCTCCTCCTGTCCATTCCTGACACACCTCACTATGGCCGTGTCATCAGCGAACTTCTGCACATGGCAGGACTCCGAGTTATATTGGAAGTCTGATGTGTACAGGGTGAACAGGACCGGAGAGAGTACGGTTCCCTGCGACGCTCCTGTGCTGCTGACCACCGTGTCAGACCTACAGTCTCCCAACCGCACATACTGAGGTCTATCTGTCAAGTAGTCCACTATCCAATCCACCATGTGAGAGTCTACTCCCATCTCCGTTAGTTTGTGCCTTAAGATCTTGGGCTGGATGGTGTTAAAGGCACTAGAGAAGTCAAGGAATGTAATCCTCACAGCACAACTGACCCCATCTAGGTGAGAGAGTGATTTGTGCAGCAAATACGTGATAGCATCCTCCACTCCCACCTTCTCCTTATACGCAAACTGAAGAGGATCCTGGGCGTGCCTGGTTTGTGGCCTCAGATTCTGTATTATCAGCCGCTCCATGGTCTTCATCACGTGCGACGTCAAGGCAACAGGTCTGAAGTCATTCAACTCCTTTGGTTGTGGTTTCTTCGGTACCGGGACAATACAGGATGTTTTCCACTGTCTGGGTACTCTTCTCTGCTCCAGGCTCATGTTGAAGATGCGCTGTAGTGGTTCTCCCAGCTCAGTCGCACAGGCCCTCAGTAAACGTGGGGAAACTCCATCAGGTCCAGCCGCCTTGCTGGTACAGATCTTCCTCAGTTGACCTTCCACCTGTGCAGCCGTAATCCTGGGCGTGGGCAAGGTCTCCTGTGAGTGTCTATTTTCCTGTGAGGGAAGTAAGCCTGGTGTGGGTTTCTGCGGTGAGGATGAGATTGTGCTGTCGAACCTGTTGAAGAAGTTGTTCAGCTGGTTCGCTTTCTCCACATCTCCACTTATGTTTGCCCCCCGCTTTGCACCGCATCCGGTGATGATCTTCATCCCATCCCACACCACCTTCATGCTTTTTTTCTGCAGCTTTTGTTCTAGCTTCCTCCTATACTGCTCCTTTGCCCCCCTTATCTGTACTCTGAGTTCCTTCTGAACTCTTTTAAGCTCCAACCGATCACCATCTTTAAAGGCCCTCTTCTTCTGGTTTAGGAGGCCTTTGATGTTACTAGTGATCCAGGGCTTATTATTGGGTTAGCAGCAAACAGTTCTAACAGGGACAACGGCATCCACACAAAAGTTAATATAGTCCGTTGTGCATTCAGTGACCTCCTCAACGCCCCCACAGAGCCCCCCTTGCAGTACATCCCAGTTAGTAGTACCGAAGCAGTCTCTCAGGGCCTGTTCAGCTTCAGGAGTCCACTTCCTAAAAGAGCGTGTGGTAGTGGGATGCCTCATCACAATTGATTTATATCTGGGCTGTAACAAAACCAGGTTGTGATCAGCTTTCCCCAGTGAAGGCAGCGGGGATGCACTATATGCCTCCTCTACGTTTGCATACAGTAGGTCAATAGTCCTATTACCCCTGGTGTAGCAATCCACGTACTGGGAGAAAGCAGGTAGTGTCTTGTCCAAAGTCACATGGTTGAAGTCCCCTGTAATTATCACCAGTGCCTCAGGGTGCTGTGTCTGAAGCCTAGCAACAGCGGAGCTGATGACATCACACGCTACCGTTGCGTCGGCACGCGGCGGGACATACACATTCACCACAATGACGCTTGCGAATTCTCGAGGCAGGTAATATGGCCTCATACTCACGGCGATCAGCTCAATATCTCTTTCACAAACGGAAACGGAAACGGAAAGTGGGCGACGGTGGGAAACTTTGTCACATGGTGCGAGCAGAATCATCTGCAGCTTAATGTGAAAAAGACTAAGGAGCTGGTGGTGGACCTGAGGAGGGCCAAGGCACCGGTGACCCCTGTTTCCATCCAAAGGGTCAGTGTGGACATGGTGGAGGATTACAAGTAGCTGGGGATACGAATTGACAATAAACTGGACTGGTCAAAGAACACTGAGGCTGTTTACAAGAAGGGTCAGAGCCGTCTCTATTTCCTGAGGAGACTGAGGTCCTTTAACATCTGCCAGATGACACTGAGGATGTTCTACGAGTCTGTGGTGGCCAGTGCTATCATGTTTGCTGTTGTGTGCGGGAGCAGCAGGCTGAGGGTAGCAGACACCAACAGAATCAACAAACTCATTCACAAGGCCAGTGATGTTGTGGGGGTAAAACTGGACTCTCTGACAGTGGTGTCTGAAAAGAGGATGCTGACCAAGTTGCATGCCATCTTGGACAATGTCTCTCATCCACTCCATAATGTACTGGGTAGGCACAGGAGAACATTCAGCAAGAGACTCATTCCACCAAGATGCAACACTGAGCGTCATAGGAAGTCATTCCTGCCTGTGGACATCAAACTTTACAACTCCTCCCTCGGAGTGTCAGACACTCTGAGCCAATAGGCTGGTCCTGGACTTATTTCCACTTGGCATAATTTACTTATCATTTAATTATTTTTGGTTTTATTTTGCTATATTTCTACACTATGCTTGGTTGGTGCAACTGTAACGAAACCCAATTTCCCTCGGGATCAATAAAGTATGTCTGTCTGTCTGTATATACTGATTTGTCACTTCCTTTGATTCAGCCTATGACAGTGATGCTGTCAGCTAACTTGAATATGTGCTTAGCCACACAGTCATGAGTGTAAAGTGAGTAGAGCAGGGGGCTAAGTGCACAATCTTTTGGTGCACCTATGCTGATGGAGATCATGGAGGAGATGTTCTTGTCACTTTGAAATGATTGGGGTCTACAAGTGAGGAAATCAAGGACCCACTTGCATCAGGAAGTATTGAGGCCAATGTATTGAAGCTTAGTGATTAGTTTTGAGGAAATGATGTCATTGAATGTCAAGCTGTCTTTGCTGTCCAGATGTTCCAGGGTTGAATGAAGACCCAAGAAGGTGGCAGCAGCTGTTGCACTGGTAGACAAATTGGAACAGATGCAGGTCACTTCTCAGGCAGGAGTTGATATGTTTCATCACCAACTTCTCAAAATACTTCATCACTGTGGATGTAAATGCTATTGGGTGATAGTCATTGATGCACCAGTACAATTAAAGCCTACTTGCAGCAGGTGTTTACCTCAGACTGCTGAAGCAAGAAGTTTAAGATCTCTGTGAACATTCCAGCTAATTGATCAGCACAGGTTTTTAGCACTTGGAGAGGTATCCCATCCAGGCCAGGGGTTTTCATGGGTTCACCCTCCTGAAGGCTGCTCACATCTGCCTCAGAGACCTAAATTACAGGATCATCGGGGACTGTGGACTTCATGATGATTCCTCCATGTTTTGACAGTCAAAGTGAGCATAGTAGGCATTGAGCTCATCTGAAATCAGAGGCTTATTGTTACCCATGTCACTTGCTTAGTTTTATGAGAGGTGATGGTATCAAAGCCCCACCACAGCTGTCGAGCATTCTTCAATGATTCAAGCTCAGGCCAGTATTGCTACTTCACCCATGAGATGGCTTTAGGGAGATTGTACCTAGATGTCGTGTAACTTTCTTGGTCACCAGACTTGAGTGCCTCTGATCTGGCCCACAGCAGTTTGCAGATCTTATCGTTCCTTCAAGGCTTCTTGTTGGGAAACAATTATTTAAACAACAAAGAATGATTAATAAAATATATTTACAATAGTTCTCAAATATTACTGAAAAATTAAATACACAGCACTCCTTCCTACTTAGCTATAAATTCAAACTCAATATAGAAGGCAACTGAACTCCAATATATAATGTATTCCCCTCTCTCGATATACAGGTAAATGCAATATACATATATATTTTGTGTGTATGCATTTTTTTCCCTTCAATCTCAGGTCCTCTACCAGAGGCTGGGAGCTTGAGGGTTTGGCGCAGTATCCTTGCTGTTCCTAGTAGTGTGCTCTTCTGGACCAAGATCTCAGATGCTATTCCCAGGATTTGTTGGAGCCACTCTCCCCTCCCAGGTGTCACAGCCTCACGGTGCCAACTGCTCCTATCACCAGCTGGGTTACTCTGGCATTAACATTCCACATCCTTTCTATCTGCTCTTTCAAGCCCTGGTACGTATGTGTGTGAAAGAGCAGATAGAAAGAATGTGGAGCATTAAAGCCAGAGTCATCCACAGAATAGTACATTTATATATATCCATTGCATAGTGAATTTAAATTATCCCATTCAGGCCTAGAGATTTAATCACTGTAGAGGATTTTTTTTACTCTTCTGGGATAAAGTCTTTCCTGACAAGGGGAGGAGATCACTCTGCTTGGCAGGTGCGATGTGGTTGTGAAATAATCTCTGGTTCTGGGGCCTCCTGTGGTGGTCGCAGGAGTTGACCCTGGGACTGCAGGAAGTGGTTCTGACAGCTGGATACCTTACTTCTCTAACACTTTGACTCTGCTCTCCTCAACTGATCAAGGTGTCATCTCCAGATAATATCAGATGCAATCTCTACTGTGTAGGAGAGTGGTCCAGTTCTATCTTTATATTTCCAAGTACCCACTATTGATCATCTCTGTCGTCACTCACCAGGACTGCTTATCCAGGAGTGAAAGATTGAACCGTCTGGTTTGAGGAACGCTCAATTTATCCCAACTGTTTGTTCTGCACACTCCTTCGGATATTGAATTTGAGGAAATCTAAGTGTGAGTGGAAGGGACGACCCAGCAACAGGGTAGCTGGTGAATTGTTCGCTGTGTAGTGTGCTGCATTGCAATATGCAAGGAGGAAATCGGCAAGCTTCTGATTCATGGTCAATGCAGTTTGCTGATATTGCTAGCAGTGCTATTGTTAGACTCAGAATAAACCTTTCTGCCAAGTTATTTGTAACTGGGTGCTCTGGTGCAGATGCAATATGTTTGATTCCATTCATTTTAGGAATGATTGAAACTGTTCCACAACAGACTATAGTCCATTGCCAGTAAGTGCTCTGGGACACTAGTCCTTGAGAAGAGCTTTCTCAACACATCAGCAGTGTGTGAAGCTGTAATGGAGACTATTGGAAACATTTCTGGCCACTTTGTAGCTACAACTCCTACTACTTAGAAATGAGGCTATGAATGATCTGGCAAAATGCACATGGATCCTCTGTCAGGGCAATGCAGGCCGTTCCCAGGGATGAAGATACACTGCTCTTGGCATCTTCTGAATATGTTGGCATTCTGAACAGTGCATGGCCAGCTGCTCGATCTGCTGATCTGTCCCAGGCCACCAGACAAAACTTTGAGGCAACTCTTTAATTTTGACCATGCCTGGATGTCTGGCATGTAGATCTTCCAACACTGTAGCTCTCAGTTTGGATGGCACAACAATGCTCAACCTCCTCATATGGAGCCTCTGTCAAGGGCAAGTTCATCTGGCGCTGGTAAAAATGGGAGGGAAATAGGATTTCTGCTACACATTCCAGCCATTGTCAGTGGCCATGTAGACCTTTGAGAGCATGAGGTCTTTTCTGGTTTCCCTTTGGATCATCTGTGCTATAATAGGGAAACTTTCAATTTGCATTAGGAAGAATATGTCAAGAAGAGTGCCCTCTTTCGTAAATTTTTCAGGTATTTCCTTTTCCAACAGTAAACAGGACAATCCATCAGAATTTTCATGATTAGTTGTCCTCAAGTTTAACCTTGTAATTGTGTCTTCCAAGAAACAGAGCTCATCTCTGCATTTGTGCTGCTGCTGTTAGCAGAACACATTTCTGTGGATTGAAAATGGACGTAATGGTTAATTTTCAGTAATGAGAGTAAACCCTCTCCCATACAAGAAATGGTTGAAATATTTTACACTCCAATCTAGACTCACGTTCTATCTGTCAATCTGTGTGTAATTTCTCTTTGCAACGGTAAGGTGATATGATGCAAAGGCTATAGGATGTTAATTTCCATCACTCATAACATGTGATTGGAATATACCATAAGGCAAGCAATCATAGGCAAGCTTCACAGGATGATGTGGATTATAATGTGTGAGCAGTGTTTGACATCACCACTTTGTCTCTCTTTTGGAAAGCCACCTCAATCTGCCTTGTCAACTGCCATTTCTTCCCGATCTGTAGTAATGAGTCCAAGGGGTACAGCATTGTAGCCAGGTTTGGCAGGAACCTGTGGTAGTAATTAGCAAATCCTAACATAGGACCACAACTGTGATATGTCCTTTGACCTTGGGGCATCTGTCACTGCTTGAATTTTCTCAGCTCAGTTGTGTAAAAGCTTGTGCATCAATGGTGTGACCGCACTAAGCAATACTTGGTTTAAAGAATTCACACACGCTGCACCATGCTCTGAGCTCATTATGTTCCAGTCTTTTTAGCACTGTCTTGAGATATTGGTGATGTGTCTTGTCCTCCTGACCAGTAAACGTGATGTCTTCCTGGTAACACTGCGTGCCTCGCAGCACCTAGCTCATAGCTTTCTTCAAGAGTGCAAGTGCAGATGCTACTCCAATCACAAACCTAATATTGTGATAAACCTCTGTGAGTGCTTATGATGTGAAACACTTTGGACGCTTCGTCCATCTCCATCTATAGGTAGGCCTCAGCTAAGTCCACTTTGCTGAAGTCAACACGTACAAACAGGCTGGATGAACTCAGCAGGTTGGGCAGCATCCATTGAAATGAGCAGTCAATGTTTCGGGCCCAGACCCTTGGTCAGGATTGGTCTCAGTCCGAAATGTGAACTGCTCATTTCAACAGATGCTGCCTGACCTGCTGAGTTCATCCATCTTGTTTGTACGTGTTGATTTGACCACAGCATCTGCAGTGTACTTTGTGTTTACACTTTGCGGAAGTGTTCCTTCTAGAAAGTTTTACAAAGATTTCCTCTATTCCGGACAGAGAGTATTGATTTGCTTTCAGTACTGGGTTGGTGGAGACCTTAAAATAACCACAGATCCTGACAGATCTATACTCCTTGCAGAGAATTCCTTAGGTGTCCATGCAATCTAGCTCACTGGCAACTCTATCATGAATGGTACATGGAACCAGATGGGCTTTTTTACTATTGACATGTTTTCCAATGCCATCCTTAAACAGTGCTGTGGCATCATCCAGTACTTTAATTCACTTTCAGTTGATTCTGTCACAGGGGGTTTGGCATACAAATGATGAATGGATCTCCAATCAGGTTGCAGTTGTTTCAGCAAATCACAGCCCCATAATTCTGGCCCTTCTGTTTTTACTACCTACAAGCCCAATGTGGCTTGTCTGTTGTTGTATTTCACTGTTACAAATGTCATTCCCACAGAAGTTCTTTTTTCTCCAGTGTAAGTTCTTAGTTGGATACTTGCAGGTTTCAGTTCAGTATGTTTGAAATGCCATTCAAACATTTTGTAGAAAGGATAAAATGCTGAGGAATATTCTATTTTAATTAATTTGTAGTTCATATTCAGTGTAAGCCATTTTGCTTGTCTATTGTTAGTTTTCACATTGTAAATCTTAAGGCTACCCTGTCCAGTGTCACTCATCAATATTAGATTTTTCATGAACAGCATACAAATTAGTTCTCCACTTGAATCTGCAGCTTGACTTTTTATCTTTTTCTATTCCCTGTGCAGTCTATTTATTTTTGACTGCACAGCATGCTCTTTGTGTCCTATTTTGTTGCATAAGAACATAAGAAATAGGAGCAGAAGTAGTCCATCTGGCCCATCGAGCCTGCCCATCCATTCAATAAGATCTTGGCTGATCTGTCTGTAAACTCAGCTCCATCCACCTGCCTTTTCCGCATAACCCTTAATTCCCCTACCACGTAAAAATCTATCAAACTGTATCTTAAATATATTTAGTGAAGAAGCCTCAACTACTTCCCTGGGCAGAGAATTCCACAGATTCACCACTCTCTAGGAAAAACAGTTTCTCCTCATCTCCGTCCTAAATCTTCTCCCCTGAATCTTGAGGCAATATCCTTTAGTTCTGGTCTCACCTACCGATGGAAACAACTTTTCTACTTCTATCTTACCTATCCCTTTCAAAATTTTGTATAAGATCCCCTCGCATTCTTCTGAATTCCAGAGAGTGTAGTCCCAGGCAACTCAATCTCTCCTCACAGGTTAACCCTTTCATCCCTGGAATCAACCTGGTGAACTTCCTCTACACTGCCTCCAAAGTCAGTATAACCTTTCTCGAGTATGGAGACCTGAACTGCACCCAGTACTCCACATGCAGCCTCACCAGTATCTTGTATAGTTGCAGCATGACCTCCCTGCTCTTGAATTCAATCCCTCTAGCAATGAAGGCCAACATTCTGTTTGCCTTCTTAATAACCTGTTGCACCTGCAAGCCAACTTTTAGCAATTCATGAACAAGCACTCCCAAGTCCCTCTGCACAACAGCATGCTGCAACCTTTCACCATTTAAATAATAATCTGCTCTTCTATTATTCCTTCCAAAGTGGATGATCTTGCATTTACCAACATTGAATTCCATCTGACAGATCTTGGCCCAGTCACTTAACCTATCTATATCCCTCTGCAGACTCTCCACATCCTCTGTACAATTTGCTTTTCCACTCAGTTTAGTGGCATCAGCAAATTTTGCTACGCTATACTCAGTCCCCTCTTCCAAATCATCAATGTAAATGGTAAACAGCTGCGGGCCCAGCACCGACCCCTGTGACACCCCACTCACCACTGACTGCCAACCAGAGAAACACCCATTTATACCAATTCTCTACCTTCTATTGGTTAACCAATCCACTATCCATGCCAATACGCTTCCTCCAACTCCATGCATCCATATCTTATTTATAAGTCTCTTGTGTGGCACCTTATTGTATGCCTTCTGGAAATCCAAGTATATGACATCCACCTGTTCCCCTCTATCCACTGCACTCATTTTGTCCTCAAAGAACTCCAGTAAGTTTGGCAAACAGGACCTGCCCTTTCTGAATCCATGCTGCGTCTGTCTAATGGAACCACTCCTTTCTAAATGTTTCACTATTTCTTCCTAATGACAGGATCAAGCATTTTCACAACTATAGATGTTAAGCTAACTGGCCTATAGTTGCCTGTCTTTTGCTTACATCCTTTTTTAAAAAGTGGTGTGTCATTTGCTGTCTTCCAATCCACCAGGACCTGCCCAGAGTCTAGAGAGTTTTGATAAATGATTACCAATACGTCTACTATAACCTCTGCCAATTCCCTCAGCACCCTGGGATGCATCCCGTCAGGACCAGGGGACTTATCTGCCTTCAGGCTCTCTAGTTTTCTCATCCCTATCTCTTTCGTGACAGTGATTTTATCAAAGTCCTCACCTCCCATTTTATCCATAACATCATTCTTTGGCATATTAGATGTGTCCTCCACTGTGAAGACCGACACAAAATAGTCGTTCAGTGCCTCGGCCATTTCCTTATCACCCAATGTCAATTTCCTCTTCTCATCTTCCAAGGGACCTACGTTGACTTTAGCCACCCTCTTCTGCTTTATATATTTATAAAAACTTTTGCTATCTGTTTTTATATTTTGTGCTAATTTACTTTCATACTCTATCTTCCCTTTCCTTACTTCCTGTTTAGTTGTTCTCTGTTGCTTTTTAAAGTTTTCCCAATCCTCCTGTCTCCCATTACCTTTTGATGCACCATCAATAACTCACGCTGAGACTTAGGAAGTGAGATATCGGCTTTTATTGACTGGAAGAACAACACTACATCCTGGGAAAATGAGGGAGAGCAGCAGACCACAGTCGCCTTTATACAGGGGTCTGTGGGAGGAGCCACAGGAGCAGTCAGCAGGGTCTGTGGGAGGAGCCACAGGAGCAGTCAGACAGGTATATCTAGTTCACCACACCTTTGCAATGGTGCTTTTAATTTGATACTATCTTTTATTTCTTTTGTTATCCAAGGCTGGCTCTCCCCACACTTACTGTCCTTACTTTTGACTGGAATATACTTTTGTTAAGCACTGTGAAAAATCTCTTTGAAAGTATTTCACTCAACTGTCCTCTGTCCTACCAAATAGCCTGTACTCCCAGTCCACATTAGCCAACTCCTCCCTCATCCCATTGTCGTCTCCTTTTTCAAGCAAGCTTGTTGCATTTTCTGCAAGTTTCACCTTTAAGCCTGCATTGTGCTGGTGTATGTGAGCATCTGCCACAATTGTTAAGCCAGTTAGGTTTCTGTTTAGAGACTGAAATTTTGTTCACACCTCACTTTCATTCCTGACTACAACCCAGACCACCTCTTCAGTTCAGCCATGTAGGCTGAAATGGATTTCCCTTTCTTTTGATTCCACTTATGAAATCAAAAGCATTCTGCAGTCAATGGTGGTTTCTAAATGTTCCTGCATTACATTCACAATATCAGCGAAGTTCATTTTGGCTCGCTGAGCTGGAGCATTCATTCTTCTAAGCAACCTGTATGCCTTTCCACCTACTGCACTCAGCAAAACTGGCACTACTTTGCATTGTCTATTTCACTTGCTTCAAAATACTTCTCAATTTGCTCAGAATACAATATCTCTTGTGCAATCAGACATGTCTATTCCCCATAGTAGCCAGCTATTTTTGTATTTCTAACTTTATGATTATTATCTGTAAATGTCAACCATGTTCTGCTTTTTTTTTAACTTGAACATCTCCAATGTGCTTCCAAATGGAAAAAAAACACTTGCACTTTTTTTTAAACTTGAATGTCTCTCTCTTCTTGTGAGGAAAGAGTGTGCTGCATTCAACAGGTAGATAGTCATCTTGGGTTTGTTTTCAATCTTACTCATCGCCACTATTACGTTTTGTAACTTCAAAACACAAAACTAATTGAAAGAAAAACATGGAGCCAGGGATAATATGTATGCTTCTTAGTTTTACTTTGGTGATGCATGCACATATGATGTGGTGGCGTGATGTATGCCATTCACATACTTTGGCATGTAACCTGTAATGAATTATTTAAACAAGCATACTTAATCAAACAATATTTACAATATTACTCAAATAATACTGAAATATTAAATACATAAAGGAAGGTTTAATAAAAGGCAAATGGTTTATATACATCTTTCACCACAGCCACAACAAACAAGAACTAAGATTAGTGTGCAGCATCAATAAAACCAGCTTTGGAATTTATGAATGAGATAGAGGTCAACTAAGTAAGAGTTTTGAAGTAATTTTAAAATTTAATTATTGTTTCATTGAAGCACTTAGATCACATAGGAAATTCCCTAGCACCTTCGAGTAATGGGAAAAAAAGTAGGTCAGGATCTGATTAATATTTTTAGAAATGCCACAGAGGCAAAAATTGCCTTAGAGGTTTCAGAGGACATTTTTATGATCTTAAGTTATGAAGTTTGACGTGAATGAAAGAACTATTTATCACAGTTGCTAAAATCTGCCTTTCACAAAATGCACGAGGGTATTTCACTGGCATTTATCCAGATGGTGCAAGAATACTTTGCTGATAGGTCATGCCTAATAAACTTTTGAGAGATTATATCCTTACAATGTCTGTCACATGATTTTAAAGTTCTAGAACTTTTACGCAGCATTCAATCCATAATTTTTGCATGACAAATTTACTCAATGTTAAATTGGAAATTTGTAGAGTTCGATGTATTTGGTGGTATAAAATTATGTACAATTAATGGGAAACATTTCCCCCGGCAAAGGCAAAAGGCTGAAAACTTCGTATTAGTTAACGTTAAAGGTATGGACCTTTAGAAACAGCATGTGTAATGTGATCAAACGTCTACAGACTCTACAAAGGAGTCTTTAAAACCAATACTTTCTATACCAGAAAAGCCTTTGCCACATAAAAAAATAAATCCAAGATAAATATCAAGGTGAAAGGAGTCGAAAGAAAACACTAAATAAGTTCAGCAAGAATCAAAGATGAAAAAGAAATCTTGCAGGCAAGATGAGAAATAACCCATATAATCACAATAAAATGTTTTTGGGCTTAATAATGGATGTACTGTATTTATTCTTAAGAAAACACCAGTAACTTCTAGAATTGAAAATTCAAATTTGAAATTTTGATTACAATATGACTATAATAATAAACAGTTAGAATGGAAAGACCATAATAGGAAGAAGTGGTATTGGAATGATGAAAGGATTGATTTACAAGAGCTAGTAAATTGTCCAGGTGCACAGCAGAATAAGGTGAAGTATATGAAACTTCAAGGTTCTCAAAAATGAACTAAGCATACCTTTCCTGGAAGTGATTGCGTAATCTGACAGCAGGAAAAAAAATTGTGGAGTCTAGAGCTTACCAGAGATACATAATTTTAAAGTGGCCATGCTCAATCTTTCAAACAACTGAGTCAAAATGATTTTTCCTCCACTGGCAGATAGCTACTGTATTTGGGAAAATCTAAGTCTGAGGAAAAAAAGAAATGGGGTACTTCATGGTTGAAACACAGGAAAACATGTCAGGGTACAAGAACCAAGGTTTTAAATACACAACTGATCATGTCAGCAGTATCACAAAAGAGTAGATGCCTTGTTTAGCATCGGGTAGCTTGTTGAAAACAACAAACACATTAAAAACTACTGGTAAAAATGATCAATGAAAACTAAGTCAGACTGATAAATGCTGACCTGCATTCAATGGAAATCCTGAAAACTATTTCAGATCCAAAGAGTCTCCCCGAGGAAATAAGATAATTACACACAACATTCCTACAGAATGGCTATAAGGTGAGGGAAATCAATCAGGTCCTTAAAAAGGCCGATAGAAAAACCAGGAAATCCAACAATGAAGAGGAACCTGTCACTACCACCTGTCTTCCCAATACTTCCACAGCTTCTGAAAGGGTCGCCAGGATCCTGAAGAAATATTGGATTAATACCATCCACAAACCCGTAAAGAAGCTCGTCACTGCTTATGCGGGTCAAAGGTGACCTGGGACTCAAGTCAGCTGGCGTTTACAGGATTCCCTGTGAATGTGGAGCAGTGTTTATCAGCCAGATAGGATGCACAACAGAAACTCACATCAAGGAGCACAGGATGTATATCTGTTTGGATTACCTGGAGAAATCGGCAGTAACAGAACACTGCATTGACAGTAGCCATAAGATTGATTTCAATGGCAAAAAAACTACTGAACTACATCAATGGCTTTTGGGACTGCCTGCTAAAGGAAGCCATTGAAATATATCTAGAGAAAAGAAATTTAACAAAGATGAAGGTCTCACTCTAAGAACTGGAATTCTATTATAAACAAAGTGGCAGAGTGGAAATCTGCTTGGAGGAAGACTAGCCAATCAGGATGGACGGACAATGGGATATGAATACCACCGGACTAGACATATCCAGGCACCATACCTGAAGAAGATGGTAGAGCTTGTCATCAAAATGTTGGTTATAATCGAGTTTATTCATCATATATGCTGGGAAAGCACTGTATCTTTTTTTCACATTCTTATTCTGTTATCAGGAAATGAAAAGTGTGAGAAATCCTCACACTCCACCCATAATCTAAGGTAGGAAGAGGACTGGAAGAGCAGAAACAATGGCAAAACATGAGGTTTTTTTCATGTGCAATTCTATTTCCCAACTTCTGCGTCAGGCTAGAGGCAAGGAGTTAAGCTAGTGTGAAACATGAAGTGCTAGGTTTCCTAGTGAAGCAAACAAAATGCATTTCTGTTCTTTTTGACTCAACTTAATAAAAGGATGATGATCTATTTCCCTTTGCTCCTCACAGGGGCACAAAGTGCCCTGCCTTTGTAATGGTACTGGGCTGTCCTGACAGAAGCACTAAGAGGTCTGAATTCCAAATATTTGAATTTAAAGCCATGAACCTGGTGCAACGGTTTCAGTTGCTGTCAGAGTGTGCCTATTAAAATGTCTCTTAGTACAAGGTTAGATTTTAAACTAAGATGTATGCTTGGGGGGGGGGATTGGGAGTGAGGAGGAGGGGTAGGAATTGGTCACTGCTGGAATTTCTGCCTTCTCTGTTGTGTGGTGGTGGCAAAGGAATGAAAAAAATACTAAACTGGAAAAAATCTTTCTCCAAAGGTTTTCCCTGAATTACCTCACTTTTTGTAGGCTTTCAGTTTTTTTTAAACTAATTGTCATAAATGCCATTCACCACAATTCCCTATTTAACTATATAACTAAATGACGAGCAGCATTTTCTTACCAAGTATTTATAAAGCAAGTGTTGAAGCCATTTACAGACTAAATAACCAATATGCCTGTCACAGATAGCCAAACTGGCCTTTATCTTAACCCTTTCCTGAGATTAGGTGAAAAGTCAAGGCAATTTCACAAGATAGCTTTTAAAAATGAACAATTTTTTACAAAAAGAGAACAGGTACTTGAACAACATCCATTCACATCAAGAAATGCCAATTGGTTACATTTATAAAAGTTTATGTTTGATCATTGCTGCGTTAGAAAGTCAAGCTTTAAGGAACACATTCAGACTGTTCAGTAGCCTGGCTCAAAGGTATTCACTTCTATCTTCAATGAAAGAATACTGTAACTTATTTTTAGATGTTATTGATTATGTGCCACTTCAGAACACAAAATAATTGAAGGCTTTAGAGCAGCACAAGGATCTATAGAATAATTTTCTGTTTTACAAAAGTCCTTTTTCATTGTATATTTCACAGATTTCTTTTTATTTAAGTGAGATTGATGTTTGTAATATAATAGCAGTATTTTTATCTTCTTAAATAAACACACACACAATATGCTATACAATAAGCTAGCAGCAATCTGCTGGCTCAGAGCCTGATACATATTTTCATTGCTAATCATAACTATGTTTTTCATTACTTTCTTGCCATAAATTGAAGAAACTGAAATAGAAAGTTTATGTAACACATACGTGTAAATATTTTAAACCAGTGAAAAAGATAAGGATTATATCTTCAAGTATTGTTTTACAAAATATTTTATAGACAGAGAAGCAAGAGGAAATTGTGGGTGTGGTGAAGTGAACTTCCCCAACATACAAACTAAAAGCAGTGGTCATTTATCTGGGGTCAGTACTGCTATTTAGTAAGATCAAGGCGGTTCTGATTTTACTTCAGCTCAATAATCCTTACTACCACCTCCCAAGAATGAACATGACTTAAAAAATAGGCAAGGAATTAAACTGAATTAAATTCACTTTGTTTCTTACATCCTTCACATACATGAGGAGTAAAAATCTTTGCATTACATCTCCATCTTAATGCACAATGTGAAATTCATAGTAATTTGTAATAAATAGTATGCACAACAGACGGTCAATATAGCACAGAAATATAATTGTATCAGCGTGAATTAATCAGTCTGATGGCCTGGTGGAAGAAGCTGTCCCAGAGCCTGTTGGTCCTGGCTTTTATGCTGCGGTACTTTTCCCTGGATGATAGCAGCTGGAGCAGTTTGTGGTTGGGGTGACTCAGGTCCTCAATGATCCTTCAGGCCCTTTTTACACACCTGTCATTGCAAATGTCCTGTTTAGTGGGAAGTTCACATCTACAGATGCGCTGGGCTGTCCGCACCACTCTCTGCAGAGTCCTGTGATTGAGGGAAGTACAGTCCCCATACCAGGTAATGATGCAGCCTGTCAGGATGCACTCAATTGTGCCCCTATAGAAAGTCCTTAGGATCTGGGGACTCATGCCAAACTTCTAAGGTGAAGGAGGCACCATTGTACAGACCACATGAGGTCCTGGGTGATGTGGATGCCGAGGAACTTAAAGCTGTTCACCCTCTCAACCGCAGATCCATTGATGTCAATAGGGGTTGGCCTGTCTCCATTTCTCCTGTAGTCCACAACCAGGTATATGGAGGATAAACAGAGTTTCTGGAAGAGTTATTGATATGTTATACAAGTGGACAAAATGTTTGCAGACTGAGTACAATGTGGAAATATACAAAGTATATTCTGGTACGGAAGTTGTCCTGTCCAAGACCGGAAGAAGCTGCAGAAGATCGTGACATAGCCCGGCACATCACACAAACCAATCTTCCATTCTTGGACTCACTTTACACCACACGCTGTCGGAGCAGTGCTGCCAGGATAATCAAGGACATGACCCACCCAGCCAACACACTTTTTGTCCCTCTTCCCTCTGGGAGAAGTTTAAGGAACATGAAGATTTGTACGGTCAGAATTGGGAACAGCTTCTTTCTAACTGTGATAAGACTGCTGAACAGATCCTGACCTGGATCTGGGCCGTACCTTCCAAATATCTGGACCTAATTTGCACTACCGTACTTTCCCTTTTCTATTTTTCTAATCATGATTTATAATTTAAATTTTTATTATATTTACTTTGATTGTACTTCAGGGAGCGTGAAGCGCAGAAACAAATATCACTGTGATGATTGTACGTTCTAGTATCAATTGTTTGGTGACAATAAAGTATTTGTATTTGTATTTTTAGTTGTTTCATATTGCAAGGAAAAACAATTATACTGATTATTAAATTGAAGGGAATCTGCAGACAACTGCAGCACAATTGCACTGATGGGTCCTAGTGCATAAAAACAATAGACAATAGGTGCAGGAGTAGGCCATTCGGCCCTGCTAGCCAGCACTGCCATTAACTGTGATCATGGCTGATCATACACAATCAGTACCCCATTCCTGCCCTCTCCCCATATCCTTTAACCCCGCTATCTATAAGAGCTCTATCTAATTCTCTCTTGAATGCATCCAGAGATTTGGCCTCCGCTGCCTTCTGGGGCAGAGCATTCCACATATCCACCACTCTCTGGGTGAAAAAGTTTTTCCACATCTCTGTTCTAAATGGCCTACCCCTTATTCTTAAACTGTGTAAACAAAGATTCACAGAACTTCAGCAGGTAATAGGGTAGACCACTGGATCATGAAACCTTACTTCAAGGGGACAGTAGTAGAAAAGTCTTACTGTGACTATGACACCACATCCGAAGTACTGAGGGTAATTTGTATTTCCATTAAGGAAAGACGCGTTTTCATCCGAGGGGTTGCGGAGTCTCGGTTCATTGGTTGAACCCAGGCATGTAATAAAGCACAATTAAGCTGAGATACTACACTTTGACTCAAAATATTAATTCTTTTCTCTTTCCATAGATGCTGCCTGATCTCCTGAGTGTTTCTACCGGTTTCTTTTTTGATTTGGGATTCCAGTTGCTGGAGTTTAGAAGAACGAGAGGCAATCCAATTGAAACATTCAACTTCTTAAGGTATAAACCAGCGTAAGCACTGAGAGGACACTTTCCCCTCTGTATCTTACCCTGGGTATATCTAAATCTAGGAGATATTTCTAACCAGTAAAATAATGAAGGATTATGAGGGGCTGGGGGAAAACTGGCAAGTGGATTTAAGGAATGCCAGATCAGTCATAATCCAATTATATTGTTCTCACAGGCTTGAAAAGCTGAGTGACTTACTCCTGAATCTACTTCTAATGGTCTCACATGTCACAAAAATACTCTAAGGTATCGTTTTCACAGCCCACAGAGGAAGTTCCAAAAAGTTGTGATGCACTAAGAGAAAGAAAAGCTCACTACTGATGGCAAGTTATAGAAATACAGAGCAATACAGCACAGAAACAGGATCTTTTACCCACCAAGCTCATTCCAACCATCTATTTACACTAAACTCAGTTTATTCTCCCCATATTCCAAACCTCCAAATTCCACCCTTCTCCTAAACATTGGTGGTAATTTACAGTTAATGTATCTAGCAGCATCATGTGGGAGGAAACTAGTGGACTCAGAAGAAAACAAAAAACTGGAGAAATCAGCAAATCAGGAAGCAACTGTTGGGGGGGTGGGGAATAAACATCCAACACCTTTGAACCAAGACCCTCTATCAGGACCTACACTAGTCACATTTTATCCTTTCCACATTCTGTATGACTCTGTGGACTGCTTTGATTCAAAATGGTGGCTCAAGGGCAATTAAAGACAACCAACAAATGCTGGCCTTACTAGCAAGACCCACACCACCAAAAACAAAAACACAAATTGACTAGACTGCTCAGGCTTTTCAGGGAATAAACTTAATTTGTTGTGAGTAGTTGAAAAGACTTTTGGCAGCACATGACAATTTGGGCTGCCTCCTAAGTGGCCCTCCTTTAACTGAGGGCAACCATGGATATTGCATCCTAGTTGTCTAGGTTGTTGATCGTGCGTCTTCTGGAGCTGGTGAGACCAATGAGAGTGTGACAGTGTCTGTTACAAAGGTCACATCTACAGTACAAGTGGTCCAGCTCTGCTGGAGCTGCAGTGTTCCTTCCTATGGACCCGTTTGTCTTCTGCTGCTTTTGAGAACACCCTGACGCAAGCTCCTGCTTTGGGGTGCTTCCCCGCCTGGTGCTGTCGGCTGGAAGTTCCTCCCAGGACTCGATGTTGATGTTCAACACCTTCATATCCCACCTGCAGACATCTTGTAGCACATTCATGAGCAGCCCATGGTTTTCTTACCTGAAGCCAGCTCACCGTAGAGGGTGGCTTTTGAGATGCGGGCATCCTGCCTGCAGCAGATGTGGCCCATGCTACCTGAGTAGGGTGTATATGCCAGGGGGGCCGGCATGAGAGTAAACCTCAGCATTGGGTACTCTGTCTCTCCTGATGCCCAAGATGTTACAAAAGCACCTTAAGTGGAAGGTGCTGAGGCTTCTCGTTTGTTTAACGCAGGTTGTCCAGTTCTCACTGTTGTACACCAGTGTGCTGGTGACAAGCATTGTACACTGTCATCTTTGTTTTGACTGAGATTTTGGAGTTCTCCCATATTGCGTAGTGAGGCAAGCAAGAGTTGTTGCAGCCTTCTCAATGCGCTTGTCAATTTCTGTTTCCAAGGAGAGGTTGTCACAGATGATGGACCCCAGGTACTGCAAGTGAATTGATGAACATCCATTCATAGTTATCAACGGTGTTGACTGATGATGCCTGCTCATCTTGTCCCAAGACATTTATCTTTTTCAGGCGGATCAGAGCAAGTTCTTTGCAGGCCTGGGAGAAGCGATCCATCAGGTTCTGGAGGTTCTGCAGAGTTGGGTTGTGACTGCTGATATAACCAGCAAACAGCAGGCGTCTGATCATAGTTTTGCATACTTTGGCTTTGACTCTTAGCTGGGTGAGGTTAAAAAACCTACCATCTGGTTGAGTGTGGAGACAGATTCCCCTCTGTTGCACTGCAAGATGCGTGCCTCAGGTGGGCAAAGATTCCAAAGGGTGACAGGGCGAGGGCACAGCCTTGCTTGTTGCTGCCACTTATTTATTTAGGCATACAGTGTGGAATAGGTCCTTTCAGTCCTCTGAGCCATGGTGCCCAGTAACCCCCTACAATCCCCGATAACCCCAACCTAATCACGGGACAATTTACAAAGACCAATTACCATTTTTGAACTGCAGGAGGAAACAGGAGCACCCGGAGAAAACCCATTGGCATTCCACATAGACGACTTTCCGACTCCTACAGAGGATGCCGGGAATTAATGGCAAACTCCGAACCCCTGAGCTTTAATCGCATCGCGCTGAACACTATGCTACTGTGCCGATGAAGAGCTGGCTTGGTACCGCACAGTCCCCTTCATGATGTTATGGATAAATTCGTTTATGCTCTGCAGTCTTAGAGGTCAGCCTATCTTGAAGAAAGAGCCTGTCTCTGCAGACCAAGTCAAATGCCTTGGTGAGATCAATAGAGAACATTTGGAGCTTAGTTATTTTAAAAGCTAAGTGCAGTCATTGAGCTAAGTGGGATATAATTGAAGTATAGGCCAAGCACAATTCAGGACTGAGCAATTCATCCAGGAGCAATGGCAACAGGAAACAATGCTATAGAGGAGGTGTTTTGCATAATAGAACTCTAATTAATATTTTACACAGCTTGGGAAAATAGAAATTATTGAAATTTTATAAGTAAATTCATTAGAAATGAACTGATTTTAACAGCCATAGAGTTGCAAATCTGTGATTTAATTACACCATTGCTAAAAGTCAATTGCACCATCTGCTTGCTGCAAAGCAAGCAGCAGAACAAACAAGTAAATATAGTTCTCTGTTCTGTGCTATTTGCTTACTTTAACAAATAATTCATTTTAATACATTCAAATCTGTGTAACTATTTCAGAAGTTATTTAAATGAGGCACACAAAGCTTCATTAAACAACATATAAAAACATAGTGCTTCTGCATCAACCCCTATGACATGAATAAGGATTCCATGGCATTTGAAAGAGCAAGTGATAGCAGCTGACAATTCCCCACTCCTATATCACGTGACAAGTACATTTAATCTGTCACCTCCTGATGTAGAATTAAAATACTGTATAATGTCAGCAATGACTCATACCAGCCTCAGAGATGGCTTGGTAAGCTACTCTATTGTACCAAACCACAATGAAATGCAAAAAGGATAAAATCACACAATCATTTGATAGCAAGGCAAAACTGAATAATTAATGACGAATTTCTCACTAAAGATCTGCATGCCATAATCACAAGATTTGTTAAGTGAGACAAGTTAATTCAGACCCACCAATGTTATAAAACTCATTACTATTATTGATTATATCCAGTCCCATGAGGTCAACTCACCACAGGGAGTGGGGGAGTGCATCATAATAGATTATTATGAATTATGTTTCCTTGAAGCTCTCAACATTGCAAGACCTCACAGGGCCTGTAGTTTAAAAAAAACTTGGCCAAGAAAACTAGATAGATAGATACTTTATTGCTCCCAAAGGAAATTGCAGTGTCAAAGTAGCATTACAAGTGCACAGATACACAAATATTAGAAGAGAAATAAGAAAGAATAAAAAATAAGTTACCTTGTAAATAAAATGTACAAGATTGTCAGGTCGAAGATTACAAGATTTACAAGTTCACACTGATAAGATCGTACTGCAATATTATAAAGTAATAGGTGCACATTCACACCATCCAGATAAGTGATGGTAGTATTGCACAGGGTGTCTGTGATAGCAGGGTGTAGTAAACAGAGATAAACCAAGCTTAAACAAAGCTCTGGTGAACAGTGGTTAATAATAGTCCAATAGGAGGTAGTCATCATTTCCCCAGCTATCGGTTGATTCATTATAGAGCCTAATGTCCAAGGGTGAAAATAACCTCATACAGCGCTCTTTCAAGCAGCACAGTTGTCTTAGTCTGGTACTGAAAGTGCTCCTCTGTTCATCCAAGGTGGCATGGAGAGGGTAAAAAATATTATCCAGAATTGCCTGGATTTTCCAGAGGGAAAATAAACTGCATGTTTATTGCAGACAAACTAACATATTGAATGCAACCTGCAAGAAACACTGAGAGCACAATGGACAAAATAATGTATTCTCACATTGACAACTAGCTCCTAAAGCATCAACAGTATCACCCACTGCCAATGTCCTGAAAGATTGAACAGATTAAGCCTATAGTGGATCATTAGAAGACCAGAACTTAACAAAAGGTTAACAAGACCAACTACATAAATTTAATGACAACAAAAACTGATTGGATGCTGACTATCCTGTTGCAATTGACTCGTCACTTGATTTAGCAATGTCTTATCAACAATAAGTCGGAGACGTACCTGGATGACATCAGCTGTAATGGCACTCAAGATGTTCAGTCCTATCAAAAATAAAACATTCTACCTAATTGGCTCTCCATCACTCCCTTACAGATTTGCTTCCTCCATCACTTGTGCAATAAGGTTGCATTGTGTTTACAACATATACTCTGGAAACCAGTCAATGGTTCATCAGTAGCCCACAAACCTACACATTTAAAAAAAGAAAAAAAGATAGTATGTGTGTTATTGTGTGTGCATAATAAAGAGCTTCAGTACCCTGTGGGCAATGCATGCGGTTCACCCAGAACCAGAAGCAATGGTGGATAGGGGGTTGCACTCTCACAGGTTGAACAGCAGTTCAATAATAGAATGCTCTAGTGTAAACCCATGCCAAGTTTGTCTTTATTAAGAACAAGCATAACATGGTGTCAGAAGTGTGCGTGAGGCATACACATGGAGAGTAAATGAATACCGTGAGCATTTGAGAAAGAGAAGATAGTTACGGCAGAGAGAAGTAGGCCAACAAAGCAGGAGAGCGTGTCCTTCCCAAAGTTCACCAGATGCACCAAGAAATTTGGGTGAGAGGCCAAGAGTTCCTGTCATGATAAGCCAAGTCCTCCTGTGCCTATGGAGAATTCCTATCCAGTGGCTAGCGGAACTGGAGAGACTGATGAAAAATTGAAAGCTTTTATTTTTCTGCATGCAATTGGTGAAGATGCTTTGGACATCTACAAATTGATGAGACAGCAGTTTCATCAGACACTCTGATGAAGAAATTCAAGGAGTATTTTGTCCCAAATAAAAACACCATGTTTGAGAGAAGTAAGTTCTTCTCCTGCGACTAGAAACAAAGTGTTAGCTCCGACCAATACTTAGCTGAGCTTCACACACTGAATTGGCCCTGTGAATTTGGAGATTTGAAAAACTTGCTAGTAAGAGACAGAATAATTTGCAGAATTTTAGATGATGGACTTAGAGAAGGACTGCTGCATGAAAAACTTTTGATCCTGGAAGTTATGTCAATATGTGTAGGGCTGCAGAGACCACACAAGTACAAGCTAAGGAGCTGCCCAGGGCATACACAACCGTGCATACTGTGAAAATAGAGTGGCAAAGCACAAGGGCATATCTCAAAGCAAGGGCAGAGCAAAAAAGGAAGGCACAAGCAGCAAGTGCAGCACGTGCAGAGGTAGACACAGTCCGAAGACATGTTCTACTTACGGAAATTCCTGCAATAATCGTGGGAAGAAGAATCATTTTGCAAGATGCTGCAAAGTTGGGGCTACCAAGAGAAAGTTGCACACAGTTGATGAGGAAATGAAGGAAGTGTTTGTGGATTACCTACAGACTGCTAGCACTGGTAAAATAGAATGTATTGTTCCAGTGACTGTGATTAAGACACTAATTCCATTCAAGCTCGATACCAGAGCCCAGGTGAGTCTGTTATTTATGGATGATAACAAGACTCTCACAGTAAAGTGCAAGATTTACCCAGTGCATTTGAAAGTGCTGTACTGGAGAGAACTTTCCAGTAAAAGGGGGCTGTACAGTGACCTTCAAGACAAGGAGTTGCACCAAAAGGCACACACAACTACAGATTTTAGAAAAGAAAGTAGAGTTAGTATTAGGTCTGAATGCGAGTGAAAATCTTAACCTGGTGAAAAGATTTTTGTGGAGGCTTCATAGACCAAAGGGGTCCACCCAACACTTCTGGAAGAGTACACAGATGTCTTTGAGGGGTTTGGATGTTTACGTGGTATACACAAAATCAATATAGATAAGACAGTGTCTCCTATTGTCTATGTATACAAGTAAGTTGTGTTTGCACTGAGAGACAATCTTAAACAAGAGGTAGCACAAGTGGAATGGATAAGTGTCATATAGAAAATTGAAGAACTGACTGATTGGGTGACTTTACTGGTCATTGGCAAAAGGAAAACAAGACATTGCAGATATGTCTAGTCCCAAGAGATCTCAATAAAACTGACAAAAGAGTATTTTGCATTGCCAACACAGGAGGAGATCATGTCCCAGTCTGCAGGTGCCAAGTGGTGTAGCAAGCTCGACATGTCCTCTGGGTTTTGGCAGTTGAAGCTTGATGAGGCAAGATCAAGACTGTACTTTTAACACACCACAGGGAAGATATCACTTTCTTCAACTACCGTACGGGATTCTTTCTGCGCCAGAAGTCTACCATAAAACCATCCACACGAACCTTGAGAGCTTACCTTGGGATAAGACCATGATAGATGACATCATCATCTTGGGGTCCACCAAGGATGAATATAACCCATGACTGAGACAAGCTCTTGACATGACACGGAATGCCAATATGAAACTAAACAAAGAGAAATGTGAGTTTGGTGTTATTACTCTGACGATTATAGGAGATGTCATATTGGAAGAGGGAATGAAGCCTGACCAAAAAAGTCATTAGCCATTGAAAATATGGAGAGGCCCCAAAACAAAGAGGAGATGAGACGTTTCTTAGGGATGATGACTTACCTACTGTGTCAGCTCCACTTAGGTTACTCCATGAGCAGCATAATGAGAAGATTTGGTCTCAGGAGCAAGAAGAGTGTTTCCAGACACTGAAAAGAGTCATAACTAAAGAGCCTGTGCTGAAATTCTATGATCTGGAAAAATGTAGTAGGATCTTGGCTGATGTGACCTGATACAGCCTTGGAGCGGTACTAATGAAGCAACATGATGACACATGGCAAACCGTAGCCTGTGCATCAAGGGTTTAACAAATGCATATGCATGAGAACGGTTCCATCAGTACTTCTATGGACAAGCTTTCGAAGTGGAGGCAGACCATAAACCACTGATCACAATTACGTCCAAAACAATGAATAACTGTCTCATTAGGATACAGCGCATATTCATAAGGCAACAGAAACATGATATGAAGATGATCTACACACTGAGAAAATATATGTTTGCTGATGAAGTGTTGTCTTGAGGAGTCAAGAAAGAAAAGGGTGACCAAGATATTAATGCAGATATACAGGCCCATGTTGACATGATTGTCACCTCCATTCCAGTATCTCCCGAGTGAACAGAGAAGATTAGGACAGCAGCAAGGACAGATGAAACAATGGAAGTACTCAATGATACAATACAGAAAGAATAGCCAGTAACTGTCCAATGTGTATTTGGGGCTATTAGGCATGCGGAGCTAAACTGTCAGTAGGGAAAGATATAGTCTTCAAAGGGAACAGGTTTGCGATTCCAGCATCACTATGCAAGAAAGTGCTCCAGAAGATACACAAAGGGCATCTTGGTGAGGACAAATATAAATACAGAACTCATAAAGTGATGTACTGGCCAAGAATGAAGCAAGACATCAGCCAGACCACTGCTTCATGTGAAATATGCCTTACCTATAGACCAAATCAGCAAACAGAACTGCTTACACCGCACTCTGTACCAGAAAGGCCGTACTTCAAAGCTGGAGCGGATTTGTTTGAATGTAATGGGAAGTGTCATGTTGTTGAAACAGGCTACTTTTCTAATTACCCTGCAGCTGCAACACTGCAATCAACATCCAGCAAAGTGGTCATTGCCTTCCTGAAAACTGTGTTCGCAAGGCCTGGAGTTCCATGCGAAGTAGCATCAGACAGTGGTCCACAATTTTCAAGCTGTGAGTTTGAGTTCTTTTGCAATGTTTTGGGGATTTGACATGTAACTTCATTTTTTTTTCTATTTTTGTATAAACTTTTATTATTTTTTCTATTACATCAGTGTGCTTTATTTTTGGGTGTTTTTGTTTTCTTTAAATCACATTGTGTAATCACTGCCACAAAGGAGGCATGTAATTCCACGGCCAGGGTCTAGCTGGGTTCAACACGTCAGGTTTCAGAGGGTACAATAATCCACAAATCGCTGTGATATTTTTTCTGCTCCTCGTGACTACTCCAATTCTGGATACCAATGTGATGGATATCCGCAAAATTTCTAGCATGGCTCTGGACCTGGTGGACCTCAGGGCACTCCTCGAGGCCGGGGAGGACTGATGAGGCCCAGAGGTATGAATAAGAAGATTGTAGTGTGACCCAGATGACTGCTCAGGAAGTAATTTAAACTGGACCCTCCCTCGCCTCCCTGATGGAAGGGCTTCTTTGAGCAACTGTGAAATGTTTGACATGTAACTTTAAACCCACATTACCCAAAACCTAATGGCGTAGCAGAGAGTTTGGGCAAGGTAGTGAAGGGCCTCATGAAGACGGTGCAAGATGGACAAAAGGATTTTCTCAAAAGTCTAATGTTTTTGAGAAGTGCATTACTGCTAAATGGCCTTTCACCTAAATGTTGTTGGGTTAACGTATATGCATTAATCTTCCAGTTCACAAAAAACTGTTGACACCTAGAGGAGCACACAAGGTAAACTGACTAAAGAGAACGGGAAATAAAAATAGATACAGTATCATGACAAGACTGCAAAAATCCTGCCAGTCCTGAAAGCTGGAGATGCAGTGCGAATCCGGGATCATAATTCTAGCAAATTCAAGCAAGGATCTGTGCAAGAGGAAGTAGCTGCACATTCCTTACATTTCCAGATGGAGCCAGGGACACCTTCAAGAAGGAATTGTGTGTATCTGTGACCACAAGCTCCAACTCTTGGCTGTGACATGTCACCTGTCAGTACGCCTAAGTGGCCAGCAGATATAAAAAAAATGAACATATTGATTGGAATTCTCAGAACGACACAAATATTAATGCAGCAAATACAAGCAATACACTGCTGGGAAAATAGCAGACTAAAAAGTGTCATTAAGCCACCTCAGAGACTGATTGAAAGCTGTTGAATGAATGGAGACTATTTGCTCGTTATAATTGAAGTTGTAATGTTTATCGATTGAAAATTCAAAAAAAGAAAAGAGATGGGTTATAAATGTAGATAGCTTTGTTCGAAAGGATTATAGTTCCTTGCATGTTTATGAGGTCATTCTACTACGTTTGTTTTCCTTAAAGGGGGAAGATGTGTTATTATGTGTGCATAATAAAGAACTTCAATTCCTTGTGGGTGATGTAGGCAGTTCACCCAGAACCAGAAGCAACAATGGTAAAGGGGTGGGACACTCGGGTCAAACAGCAGTTCAGTAATAAAATGTTTCAGTATAACCCCACACCAAGTTTGTCTTTATGAAGAACAGACATAGCAGTAGGCACCTGGACAAACACCCCATTCAAATTAACAACTTGATATTGAAGGAAATATCATCACCAAGTATCCCGGAAACTGCCTCCTAACAGCACTGAAGCCTCATTACACATCTATATGAATTCTAGAAAGTTGTTTATGATCAACTTAAGGCCCTAGTGATGTTAATACATGCTGCCCATGTCAGCAATGGCTATATTTCATCAATGAAGTGTTCCAACTTTAATTTGCTTATCTTATGAATGATATACCATTAAATACATTGGTGGAGAGAAAAAAATAGCTATAGATGTCAAAGGTAGTTTATCTTTTGTAACACCCTGGAAAAGATTTCACTGATAATGTAATGGTTTTTCTGTAGAAGCGGGGTTTGGGTTATGGTTAGAGATAACAAGTGCTTTGGAAAGTAAGCCATCCAGTCAGTGGGGGTGGGATGTTTCTTGTGTGCCTGACACCAGTGTGAGTTGGGGTCTTTGCTCAGTGGGAGAAGAAGTGAGAAGATGCTGGAGAGAACTGGTCATAGGATTTGACCTGGTGAGGGACCGTGATTCAATGGAGCAATGTGTGGAGGTCTACTGAGGATCAGTGAATATAACTTTTGGAAGAGTTGAGTTCCAATTTGTGCACATATGATTGTTTGGTTATAATGCGCCCTTTTTGTTTTTTTCTTCTTTCTTTTCCTTACTAACTCTTAAGTTAACATTCACATTTATAATTCCATTAATCGTATGCAGTGTGCTGTCTGTTATTTCTTGGCACCAAGTTGTAACAGGGTAGCAAATCACATAGTATTCACACTAACCATGTTGGGAGAGCTGTCCCAGTCTCATGGATTTGGCGGGACTGGAGCGTGCATTCCCTAGATGCATGTAGCCCAGGGAAAAACTGAGATTTCACTTATATATGCAGAGAATGGTAGATTCATGGAATGCACTGCTGGGGTGATGATAGAGACTGATACAACAGAGGCAATTATGAAAATTATTAATTGGCACATAGATGTAAAAAAACTGGAGTGTTTTGGGCTGTGTAGGAGGGAAAGTTTAGATGGATCATGGACAAGGTTTATACAGGATGGCACAAAATCATCAGCCAAAGAGTTTGTGCTGTGCACTACTGTTCTATGATCTATAAAATTTGGGGCAATTTAGGTAAGTGTGTTTGGTTTAAATAAAATGTGTCCTCACTTTGTCAAATAGGAACTGTTCCAAGCTGGAGGGGCACCGCCACACATCATCTTCAATGGCCATTCAGCTGAGCAAAATAAGGACTTGCCATCATTTTCTGTACTGTTCTGGTTGTTCACCCACTTCCAGATTTCTCCAGGCTGTTTTCCCTACTATTCCATTAAGTCAACATTTAGTCTCTCCATCCTCCTCCCAGTCTCTCACCTTCACGGCTTTCCTCGTTCTTTCCATACTCATTTTGATGAAATGGTGATACTTCAGTTTCATCAATCAACTGCCATAGATTTCATATCCTGAAGTGCTTCACTAGAGATTTAAGAAAATCAGGGAGATAGAGAGGATGTGGAGGTAAAAATTTAGGCAAGCATTTAAATGGGTTTAAATTTTTGGCAGACCAGCATGCCAAGATTACTGCCATGATCTCCTGAAAGCTCTTTAAGGCAACCCCAGGATAAAATGATTCAAGCAGATCTGCAGTGCTGCTGAAGAAAACTGCATGAGGGAAGATGTTACCTTGTACATTCTCAAAATATAAACCAACTTAATGTCACAAGGTTGCCTTACAATCTAAAGAATTGGGCCGAAATTGCTGATTTGTGTGATTTAATCTGGAAATGGTTTCAGGTAACACCTACTTCTAGTATATCAGCTTGAAATTATGCTGTATCAGAAAAGAAAGGGCTATTCAGTCCAATTTCTAGTCAATAGAACCAGGGAAACTGCAGACATCGCAAGTGGCAAGGAAATAAATTTAAAGAAAAAACAAAGATGATAATTTTTAAATCAAAATGTCATCAAATTCGATATAATGCAGGCTAGCAGGCACAGAATTGACAGGGAAATGGGACTTAATGCAAGTTAGAAAATGGGGATGATTTGAAAATACTCATGCTCACATGAGAGCAGGGAAGCAGGTCAGCTCGATGAACACTATAATCATTACATTTGAAGAAGTACCATAGCATTATCTTTGCTTTTCATGATGATCCTGGAAGGAAGGCAATTTTGGCATGAGTAATGATACAATTGTACTTGAAGTAATCTAGTTATATCTAACAATAGATATCTGAGCTTGCACCATTTATATTGGAGAACATTTTTTTATTATTTCGTTTCAAGAAATCAAAAAAGATGGGAGTGAGGGAATGGACCATCAGCTGCTGCAAGTTTGTGCAGAAAAGGTAAGGCTGCCATTTGGGAATTTGGAAGCTCATTAACTGTTCTAACCTTTAACTCCCCCTCATCTCTGTCCCTAAACATTAACCGGACCAACAACTCCCCACACTGCCCCCAAACCATCCCTACAAACCTAAAACAAATTAAAGTTTGACTCACAGCCTTGAGCAACATCATAATCAGAATCAGAGTTAGGTTTATTATTGTGATGTGACATTTCTTAACTTAGCAGCAGCAGTTCATTGCAATACATAACCTAGAGGAGAAAAAAAATAAATCAAATAGAAATAATAATAATAATAAATAAATTACATTATACACATATTGAACAGATTTTTTTTAAATGTGCAAAAAAAACAGAGATACTGTATATTAAAATAAGTGAAGTAGTGTCCAAGGATTCAACATCCATTTATGAATCGGACGGCAGAGGGGAAGAAACTGTTCCTGAATCACTGAGTGTGTGCCTTCAGGCTTCTGTACCTCCTACCTGATGGTAACAGTGAGAAAAGGGCATGCCCTGGGTGCTGGAGGTCCTTAATAATGGATGCTGCCTTTCGGAGACACCACTCCCTGAAGATGTCTTGGGTACTTTGTAGGTTAGTACCCAAGATGGAGCTGACTAGATTAACAACCTTCTGCAGCTTCTTTCAGTCCCGTGCAGTAGAACCCCCCCCCCCCACCCCATAGTAGACAGTGATGTAGCTTGTCAGAATGCTCTCCACAGTACAGCTATAGAAGTTTTTGAGTGTATTTGTTGACATACCAAATCTCTTCAGACTCATAATTAAGTATAGCCACTGTCTTGCCTTCTTTATAACTCCATTGATATGTTGGGACCAGGTTAGATCCCCAGAGATCTTGACACCCAGGAACTTGAAGCTACTCAGTCTCTCCACCTCTGATCCCTCTATGAGGATTGGTATGTGTTCCTTTGTCTTACTCATCCTGAAGTCCACCAACAGCTCTTTCGTTTTACTGACGTTGAGTGCCAGGTTGTTGCTATGGCACCATTCCACTAGTTGGCATATCTCACTCCTGTGTGTCCTCTCGTCACCACCTGAGATTCTGCCAACAATGGCTGTGTCATCAGCAAATTTATAGATGGTGTTTGAGCTATGCCTAGCCACACAGTCATGTGTATATAGAGAGTGGAGCAGTGGGGTAAGCACACACTCCTGAGCTGAGCCAGTGTTCATCATCGGCAAGGAGGATACGTTATCACATATTCACACAGACTGTGGTCTTGCGGTTATGAAGTCAAAGATCCAGTTGCAGAGGGAGGTACAGAGGTCCAGATTCTGCAACATGTCAATCAGGATTGTGGAAGTGATGGTGTTAAATGCTGAGCTATAGTCAACGAATACCATCCTGACATAGGTGTTCGTGTTGTCCAGGTGGTCTAAAGCCCTGTGGAGAGCCATTGAGATTGCATCTGCTGTTGACCTATTGTGGAGATAGGCAAATTGCAATGGGTCCAGGTCCTTGCTGAAGCAGAAGTCTACTCATGACCAACCTCTCAAAACATTTCATCACTGTCGATATGAGTGCTACCAGGCAATAGTCATTAAGGCTGCCCACATTATTCTTCTTTGGCACTAATATAATTGTTGCCTTTTTGAAGCAAGTCGGACCTTCTGCCCATAGAAGTGAGAGGTTGAAAACATCCTTGAGTACTTCCGTTAGTTGGTTGGCACAGGTTTTCAGAGCCTTACCAGGTACTCCATCAGGACCTTCTGTTTTGCGAGGCTTCACTCTCTTTAAAGACAGTCTAACATCTGCCTCTGAGACAGAGATCACAGGGTCATCAGGTGCAGCAGGGATCTTCACAGCTGTAGTTGTGTTCTCCTTTTCAAAGCGTGCATAGAAGGCGTTGAGTTCATCTGGTAGTGAAGCATCATTGCTTTTCATGGTATTGGGTTTCGCTTTGTAGAAAGTAGAATTGCCAACCCTGCCAGAGTTACTGTGCATCCGATGTTGCCTCCAAACTCATTTGAAATTGTCTCTTCGCCCTTGAAATAGCCCTCCACAAATCATCCCTGGTTTTCTGGTACAGGTCTGGGTCACCAGTCTTGAATGCCACAGATCTAGCCTTCAGCAGACCATTGTACCTCTTGGTTCAATCACGGCTTCTGATTTGGGAATGTACAGTAAGTCTTTGTAGGCACACATTAATCCACACAGGTTTTAATGAAGTTGATAACGACTGCAGCATACTCTTCCAATTTCAAAGCTGAATCGCTGAATACAGTCCAGCCCACCAATTCAAAGAGGTCTTGTAGGTGCTCCTCTGCTTCCCTTGCCCATACCTTCTTGGTCCTCACTACTGGTGCTGCAGTCTTCAGTCTCTGCCTGTACTCAGGGAGTAGAAGTACAGCCAGGTGATCAGATTCCCAAAGTGAGGGCATGGAATAGCACGCTAGGCATTTTTGATGGCGGTGCAGCAATGGTCCAGAATGTTGTTTCTTCTGGTCTTGCAAGTGATCTGTTAATGGCAGTTGCTCAGTGATTTTTTTCAGACTGGCCCGATTAAAATCTCCTAACACTATGGTGAAGGTGTTAGGGTGCGCTGTTTCGTGCATGTTGATACCATTGCTCAGATCATCTAAAGCCTGCTTGACATTGGCCCGAGGTGGAATGTAAACTGCTACCAAAATGACCCCAGAGAACCCCCGTGATAGGTAAAAAGGATGGCACTTAACTGCTAGATGATCCAGGTCTGGTGAGCAGAATTGGGACAGCACTGATATATTTATGCACCAAGAGTTAATCATGAGGCATAGTCTTCCACCTCTGCTTTTGAGGGGCTCGAAAGAATGCCAGCTTGACCAGATAAGAATGTATTTTATCCTCTTTCTCCCAGGACCTGTCTGGTGAGTGGGCTCAGCTTTGTAGAGTTATGTTCAACCTGTTGAAGAGTTGGGGCAGATTCCAGGAGAAGGGAAGGGGGTGTAGTATGCAAGAGCCTATGGAAGCTTAATGCGTCCCTTTGGACAACAAGGATATGAAGATCCCTGCAAATGGTCCATCTCTTCTCATCAAGATTTGGGAACAGCTTCTTTCCAACTGTGATAAGACTGCTGAACAGATCCTGACCCGGATCTGGGCCGTACCTTCCAAATATCTGGGCCTGACTTGCATTACCTTACTTCCCCTTTTCTATTTTTCTAATTATGATTTATAATTTAAATTTTTATTATATTTACTTTGATTTGTACTTCAGGGAGCACGAAGCGCAGAAACGAATATCACTGTGATGATTGTACGCTCTAGTATCAATTGTTTGGTGACAATAAAATATAATAATAATAATAATAATAATAATTTAATGAAGTTCCTTTTTCTTCTGACATATTTTCACATGTGGTTCCCACTGTCAAAATAGAAATTACATACAGATGCTTATACTGTGTTTAATCCATTCTACATTTTTAATAATGATCATTGGATCACAAGTGTTCACATATTTGCATCCAGGTGTTGTGAACAGGTGAAAATTCTGCCCCTTTGCCAAACAGGTGAAATGTTACTCTTCTGAATCTGTACTTATTCACATTTGAATTTATAGCAGTAGCTTCAATTACAACCCAGCTTCCTGCACTTTTGTGATTGCAGTTTCAAATGAGAAGAAAATGCCCTGTTTTCAAAGCTGAAGTCGAGTTTATTTTCATCTGCACAAGTACATGTTCAGTATCCAGAGATACAACGTAAAACCACAGCATTGTAGGCACATAGCATCATATAAGTAACATATATTCTACTTTATTGCTTATTCATTATTGGAATCTATTTTTACCATATGACATTTCCTCACATTTCTGGAGCATTCCTTCACAGTTAGTACACCGTGTTAATGTAGTTCCCTAAAATCCATGCAAGTGTCTCACATGATTCTGCCTACTCAGTCATTTGTTTCTGAAACCCTTCATAATTCATCAGCTTCATAATAATAATGTCTCCGCTCTCACTGTGAAATGAGGACTGCTCTTTTTCCCTTATTAGGGAGAGAGAGAGCCTGGGGTATGTTGAATTACCGGGTGAATGAGTAGTCTTTGGGGTACTGCAAGTCTGTGTCTTTATTGATGCTTTGCTGCATGCTTGAGTGCTCGGTGAGGGGTGCTGATGCTTTTTTGCTGGTGGTGGGGGTGGTCATTGCTTTCCTGCTGCTTGTGCGTGGGAGGGGGAGCTGCAGAGGAGGAGCTTTGAGATTCTAACATTTAATTGTCATCCATTCTTTGGGGCACTCCTCTGTTTTCTTGGATGTTTGCAAAGAAGAGAATTTCAGGAGGTATATTGTATACATTTCTCTGACATTAAATGTACCTATTGAACCTATTGAAATGTGGATGCTATTTATTGGTACTGCTCACACCTGGAATGCACTGATAATATCACCAGATTTTTAAAAAATCAGTCCATTTTGGAGTCCATTCTTCTGCTTAAAACAGCTGGAAATTCATATAAGCTGGATATCTCCTTGTAGACAAAGAAATCAACTGTAGGGATGGTATTGTCATGATGCATATTTAGACCCAAGTGCAGGATAGCAAAAAGACTCAAGAAGGCTAAACAAAGCTAGGAATTTTATTAACAAATGAGACATCATGAAACAGTAGAACAAGGTCTTGGATAACTTGGAATCACTCAGCCAGAACTTCACGAAGCAAGGATCAGGGCCAGCAAGAACCCAGAGGAGTTAGCACTGCCCCTTTAAATAGTCTCCATGGCACAAAAGAATCTATGCAAACTAACTAAAACCCCAGACTTCTGACAAGCTTACAAGTAACCATTTGATAAGAGACAAAAGTCCAAGGATACTTAATTGGACACTTGCAAAGTTTTGAGGAGAATTAATTGAAAGTATCAAAGGACAATTGCAACAGAGGAAACAACACATTGGACCACTGTTACAGTAAGACTGAGAATGCTTACCATGCTATTCCACTTCCTGGCTGTTCTTCTACTCCCTGAGTACAGGCAGAGACTGAAGACTGCAGCACCAGCAGTGAGGACCAAGATGGTATGAACAAGAGAAGCACAGGTGTGCTTACAGGACTGCTTTGAATTGGTGGACTGGACTATATGCAGGGATTCATCTTCAGGTCTGGATGAGTATGCATAGTTGTTACTGACTTCATTAAAACTTGTGTGGATAAGTTTGTGCCTACAAAAACTTGCTGTACATTCCCAAACTAAAAGCCGTGGATGAATCCGAAGGTCTGTCATCTGCTGAGGGTTAGATCTGTGGCATTTATGTCTGGCAACCCAGGCCTGTATAAGAAAACCAGGGATGACTTGGGGAAGGCTATTTCAAGAGTGTAGAAACAATTCTGAACCAGGTCGGAGGTGATATTGGATGCACGTCAACTCTGGCAGGGTTTGCAGGACATTACTTTCCACAAAGCGAAACCCAATAGCATGAATGGCAGTGACGCTTCTCTACCAGATGAACTCAGTGCCTTCTATGCCCACTTTGAAAGGGAGAAGATAACAACAGCTGTGAAGATCCCTGCTGCACCCGGTGACCCTGCGATCTCTGTCTTGGAGGCTGATGTCAGGCTGTCTTTCAGGAGGGTGAACCCTCATAAGGCCACAGGCCCTGATGGAGTACCTGGTAATCCTCTGAAAACTTGTACCCAAACAACTGTCGGGTGTATTCAAGGACATTTTTACCCTCTCATTGCTAAGGGTGGAACTTCCCACTTGCTTCAAAAGAGCAACAAATATATCAGTGCCCAAGAAGAGTAGTGTGAGCTGATGAAGGGTCTCAGCATGCAATGTTGACTGGACTCTTTTCCATAGATGCTGCCTGGCCTGCTGAGTTCCTCCAACATTTTGTGTGTGTTGCCGTATAGCTCATTGTCTACATTCTGCCTTCTCAATACAATCTCGATGCTGCGTGTGACATCATACACATTACTATCACGAGACTTCAGGCTCAACACCTCATTGCATTCATTGCAGTGTTGGCAGAATTCAACCATGTTTCACTCTCGACAACCCTACCCACCTTTGATCAGTTCGTCAACTGTCTAATAAAACACTGGATCTCCTGTTTACAAATGTTAAAGATGAATACAGCTCCACAGCTATTCCCCCCACTTGGAAGATCAGATCACAGCCTGGTTCACCTCATGCCCTGTACAAGTCCAAAGTACAGCAACAGCTAGTTACCTCCAAGATAGTAAAGAAATGGTCTCCAGAGGCCAGCAAGGCCTTGGAGGGCTGTTTTGAGGCCACTGACTGGAATATGTTTTATGAACCATATGGGAAGACATTAGCAGACTTACTGATTGTATCACTGGCTACATCAGCTTCTGTGTGGACACTAATACCATCAAGGACTGTTTGCTGCTTCCCCAACAACAAACCATGGGCCACCAGTGATCTGAGGGCTCTTCTCAACCACAATGAGAGAGGCAGGGAGGAATTGAAACATGTGCAGAGGGAGCTAAAGAAGATCAAGGTGGCTAAAGAGGAATACTGGAGAGAGCTGGAGAACAAGCTTGGGCAGAGTAGCACTTCGGAGATGTAGAGAGGCTTGAAGAACATCACTGGCTTCAATCAGTCTAGCTGTAGAGCCTCAGAGTGTGGCGGTGAACAGGTTAATGAGTTAAACCAATTCTTCAATTGCCCTCCTGTTCACACACCCCTCAGTACACCAGTGCAGATGCCAAGGCACCCAATACCGACTACCCTCGCCCTCCCCCCCATCCCCACATGAGTGAACAACAGAGGCTACCACTGTCTACATCCCCTCCTTGCCTTGCACCTACCATCCACACCCCCACACACCAACTATTGCCCTGATCACTTTCACCAGCCCCCCAGTCATCATGGACTCTCTACTGAGAACAGCTCGGGAGAAACTCAGAAACGGCAAAGCGTTGGTACCAGATGGTGAGAACCCCAGAGTCCTGAAGGAGTGTGCCAAGTAGTTGTGTGGAGTTCTCTAGCACATTTTTAATCTGAGTCTCAGCCTGGAAAAGATCCCAACTCTGTGGAAAGGATCATGTGTGGTCCCAGTACCCAAGAAGAGGCAACAAGAAGCTTTGAATACCTATTGTCTAGTGGCCCTGACCTAACATATCGTGAAGACCCCAGTGAGGCTGGTCCTGGCTCACCTCTGATCCCTGGTCAGATCAGCCCTCGATCCCCTGCAGTGCCTTCCAGGAGCCCATTGGAGTCAATGATGCTGTCATCTACCTACTGAACAGAGCCTACTACCATTTGGATAAGCAAGGCAGCACTGTGACGATTAAGTTTTATTTCTCAGGTGCTTTCAATACCGTACAGCCCTCATTGCTGGGGGCAAAGCAATGCTTTGTTCATTGCAGGTTGGTACTTCCATTGTATACTGGATAATGGACTACCTGACTGGCAGACCACAGTTTGTTTCGCTTTAGAGCTGTGTGTCAGACACGGCTATAAGCAGCATTGTGGCCCCATAGGGGACTGTATTGGCTCCTTCCTGTTTACTCTGTGTACCTCGGACTTTAGATACAACATTGAGTCATGTTATCTCCAGAAATTCTCTGGTGACTCAGCAATAGTTGGGTGTATAAAGAGAGGATGGGAGGATGAATATGGGGTCCAGGTGGAGGACTTTGTCAAATGCTGCAAGCTGAATCATCTGCAGCTCAACATACAGGGGCACAATTGAGAGCATCCTGACTGGCTGCATCACTGCCTGGTATGGAAACTATACTTGCCTCATCTGCAGGACTCTGCAGAGAGTGGTGTAGACAGCCCAGCTCATCTGTAGATGTGAACTTCCCACTATTCAGGATATTTACAAAGACAGCTGTGTAAAAAGGGCCCAAAGGATCATTGGAGACCCGAGTCACCCCAATCACAAACTGTTCCAGCTGCTACCATCCAGAAAACGGTATCGCAGCATTAAATCCAAGACCAACAGGCTCCAGGACAGCTTCCTCCCCCCAGGCCAATTCATGCTGATACAATTGTATTTTTATGTTATATTGACTGTTCAGTTATACATAGCATTTATTATAAGTTACTATAAATTGCATATTGCACAGACAGAGACGCAACGTAAAGATTTTTACTCCTCATGTATGTGAAGGATGTAAGTAATAAAGTCAATTCAACTCAATTCAGTAAGACAAAGGAGGTGACGATGGACTAAGTCTGCACTGCTCCCTGTTACTAATGATGGTGAGGATGTGGATGTGGTGGGGACCTACAAGTATCTAGATAAAAGATTTGAGTGGCGCACCAACACAGTGGCTATGTACATAAAAGAGCCAGAATCACCTTTACTTCCTGAGGAGACTGAGGTCTTTTGGAGTACGCAGGCCCCTCCTTCGCATATTCTACTAGTCTGTTGTCACCTGTACGATCTTCTATACGGTGGTGTGCTAGGGCAATGACCATCAATACAGGTGATGCTAACAGGCTCAGTAAACTGATTAGAAAGGCTAGCTCTGTTATAAGAGTCAAACTGGACACACTGGAGGCTGTGATAGAACAAAGGACTCTACAGAAAATCCTGGCAATTCCAGACAATGTTTCTCACCCTCTGTATGCCACCTTGGCTGAACAAAGGAGTTTTTTTAGTAATAGACAAAGACAACTGTGCTGGTCCAAAGAGCGCTATATGAGGTCATTCTTACCCTCAGCCATTAGGCTCTATAATGAGGAAAACTATAGCCAGGGAAGTGATGAAACCCTCCTGCTAGACTGTTTGAGGTAACTTTTTTTTTCTTTTTTATTCTTTCTTTTTATTCTTTCTTACTTTTCTTCAAATATTTGTATATCTGTGCACTTGTAATACTACTGTGACCCTTTGGGATCAATAATAAAGTATATTTATCTATCTACAGCACAGAGTATAAAACAAAACAGCAAAATAAAACAGCCCTCAGAATACGCACTGACAAGCCAATGATGCAAGGTTGTGAAAGCTGGCGGAGCAAAAGCTATCAAGCAATAGGTGCATCCTTATTAGATCTTGTTTCAGCCTTTCCCTTCATCTTTCTATACAGGCTCTCTCCCCTCTACCTTCCAGTCAGATGAGGGCTTTCAACTTGAAGCTTCAGCCATTTCCCACCATAGATTCTTCTTGACTCACTGAGTTTCTCCTGCAGTTTTTTTTTTTGCTATTTATTCCAAAATCTTCAGTTTCTTATTCCTCCATCAATTGTTGATCATTAAATTCACAGAAAGAGTTAGTTGATATAATAACATTCCATGCATGGTTGATTGTGCACTGGATTCTCCCACAGTGTTGTTGAAAAATATTTAGCACATTACCTCTCTATTAACAATGGAAATACATTTAGATATTTATCCTGTTCCTGTGCTTTCATTTCTTTAGAACCCTTAACTTGTCCAAGATTGCTTATCTCAATGGTTCACTCCTTGTATTAAATCCAAAAGAGCCACATTGATCCTTCCCAAACTCAGCCAAAAACCAAATACTCTTGATGCAAGAATATTCAGTGGGTTAACTAACATCTTCAGGATGCAGAGAAGTGAATTCTATATTTTCTCTTCAAGGATGCTGTCTAACCTTTGGAGTGTTTCCAGAAATTTCTGATATACCTTGTACTAATCCTTATTTTCACTTAACTGCACTGGCAACCTGATCCTGGCATATTTGATTTAAGAAACTTGGACTTGTATTACTATTATTTTCCAGCACCTCTTGCTTAAAAGTTCTTCTTTGTCTCATACTTCTACAATTCTGTCATTGTCACATGAGCTTTGACTCCAGCTTCTTGTTAGACCATGAGACCATAAGATATAGGAGTAGAATTAGGCCATTTGGCCCATTAAGTCTGCTCCATTTCATCCTGGCTGATCCATTTTTCCTCTCAGTCCCAATCTCCTGCCTTCCCCTCATATGCCTTCATGCCCTAGCCAATCAAGAAACCATCAACCGCTTCCTTAAATATACATAGACTTGACCTCCACAGCTGCCCGTGAAAACAAATTCCTAACCTTTGGAATGTTTCCAAGAATTTCTGATATTTCCCTCTCAGGCTAAAGAAATTCCTCATCTCCATTCTAAAAGGCCATCTCTCTATTTTGAGGCTGTGTTCTTTGGTCTTAGACACTCCCACCACAGGAAACATCTTTTCCACATCCACTCTCTCAGGGCCTTTCACCATTTGATAGGTTTCGATGAGGTCACCCTCATTCTTCTGTATTCTAATGGTTACAGGCCCAGAGCCATCAAACCTTCTTTATATGACAAGCCGTTTAATCCCAGAATCATTTCTGTGAACCTCCTTTGAATCCTCTCTGGTTTCAACACATCCTTTCTGAGATAAGGGGCCCAAAACTGCACACAATACTCCAAGTGAGGTTTCACCAGTGCTTTATAAAGTCTCAATATTACATCCTTGCTTTTATACTCTTGTCCTCTTGAAATGAATGCTAATATCATGTTTCCTCACCACAGACTCAACCTGCTGTATCTTGCTGTACCTCTTTGATTGGTAGGTACGAGATTCTTCTCGGTGTGCCCTATCACTATATCTTCAACTTTTCCTGCAATTGTGACTGTATGTTTGCTCATCATTGTTGAGCATGTAATTCACTATGAAGTCTGCTAGGATGTGTTAGGAGGTGACACAAATTAACGTTTCAACCATTTCCTGAGTAAATTATTCTTGTGCAGGTAATGGGCAAGGACAAAAGCAGAGTAAACTGTGAATCCCTCATAATTAAATAACCATCAATATTCTAAATTTGAATAGAAATAATGCATCAGATGATGATGTGCGCATGTGGAACTCTACACTAACAAAAGGCTAAAAAACTGAAAAGAGGATGAGAGAATAGACAAACAATTAAGCAAATTAGAAATACAAAAAACATCATCTTTAGATGACATGTTTACTTTCAGCAGTGCCAAATATTTAGAAGTAAACAAATGCCTACTTATGAATATTGTGAATCAGCCAACTAATCAATGCATTCAAATGCTTTGAGAGACACTAATGGAAGACTAATATTTTCACGTGAAATTATATTAGAAAATAAATTTAAGTATATGTTGATTTTCACAGAAATCAAGAACTGAAAGCTATAATGATGTAGCTAAAACTATAAATAAGTAAATGAATAAACTATGAAATAGAACCAGCAAGAAAAGATAAGCAATAAAGTATTTACTTCATATTTGTATTTCAGTCCAATTATATTTCCACATAATTTGAAATAATTTGAGATGTGTTTTCCAGCTCTGTGTTATCACCGCATTCCACACTTCCAACACCACCTTTCAGTAACTTTACTTTTAAAGTTCACACATTTGTTATGCCTTCATATCACACTCTGGGTTATGTCAATGATGCTGATTATCCATGAAGAAAGGCTTGCTTCTGCTTTTATTTACATTTATAGAATGCTTTTGTTCTAGGCATGACAAAATATACATCAAAATATATTTCTAGGTTGCCCTAGAAATTGCAATGCAAGCACTTGCTTTTTTAGAATAAAGAAGAGTTCAATGTACAAACTAAGAACTCAGCAGGCAAAGCAGTTTCTGTGGATGCACTAGGTGTAAGTCAATGCTTCAGGTCAAAACCTCGCATTAGGACTGAGAGAGAAGAAAAATAATTCACAGTATATAGTGGGGCGGGGTGGCAACAGAGGCTGTTAGGAGAAAGGTGGAACCAGCAGTGGATGGGGTGATGAGTAGGTACAGAAATGGAATGGGAGAGATGAACAAAGTGAGGGGAAAAACGAGTGGATAGGCATGTGTGTGAGGAGAACAGGGGCGTGGGTTACATGAAATTGGAAAACTCAAAGTTCAATGTTCAATGGTTCAAAGTAAGTTTATTATCAAAGTACATATATGTCACCGTATACTACCTTGAGATTCATTTTCTTGCAGGCATTCACTGAAGCACATATAAATACAATAAAATTATATTTATAGAATAAAAAAAATCTCAGGTAGGTATCAGGTATCATCTTGTATCAAAGGTAAGAGAGTAAAGAATTCAAACACTGATTTAAGGTACAAGATTTGGTGGAGAGCTGAATGAAACTTTTTGTCACTTGAAGGTGGTTAAGGGCCTTGAACACTGCTTTAGAGGATGGTGGAGAAGAAATCAGCAATGCATTTAAAATTCACCAAGTTAACCACAGGATGAGTTGTAATGAAAGGGCTGGTAAAAGATTTGTGTCAAAGGATTTTTTTTTATATAACTTTGCTGGTGTGGGCATGGTGGACCAGATACTGTATTCTTTGATACTGTACATTTTACAGTTTGTTTCTTCTAAAAAGCCTAGCTGCTGAATCTCTGACCTGCTTAAATGTTAAAAGGTCCTTTGCTCAGTATACTACCTTGCTCTCACAACTGTGTGAGTCTACACCAGGCCAAAATCATTACACTAGTCTTTCATTTCAGTAATAATCAATATGGCATTCTTATTTTAAGACTACCCCTAAAATCAATCACTCTGCCCACAGTTGTCACCATAGCCAATGTCTCCTTACAGAGCTCATCAAGTTTTGACTGAAAACTCTGCCAGGAAGCATCTTGGCCAGGTTTCATTAAACTGTACACAATATAAAAATGAATTGTTATTGTACACCTGATGGAGAGATGCTCCAGAAAAAAACATCTTTATAGTTGAAAGGATCAAAGGATCATAACGGAAAATTAATGTTTCAGACCTGAAGGATTTTCATTTGAATTAACAATTTCCTAAACAGAATGTTCATCTGAAGTTGAAAGGAATCTACCAGCTGCTCCATTAGACACCTTGGGCTCATATCTACTTATGTAAAAAGTGCAGCTATGTTTAACCAGTGAATCAAAAACTATTATGTAGAATCTTGTGACTAAAAATTATTCCTTCTGCCAGCTGTTGCACTTAAAATCTTATTTTAACCTGAAGCAAATGATTGCAGTCATAACAGGTTGAATCAGAATCAGGCTTATTAGCACTAACATACAGTATGTTGTGAAATTTATTGTTTAGTGGCAGCAAGATAAAAAAGTTACAAGAAGTAAATAAATAGTGTAAAAGAGAAATAGCAAGTTAGTGTTCATAGGTTCATGAACTGTTCATAGATCAGATAGTGCAGGGGAAGAAGTTGTTTCTAAAACATTGAGTGTGAATCTTTATGCTCCTCTATCTCCTTACTGCTGTTGAATGCTGAGCTGTAATCAATAAACAGCAGCCTGATGTATTGCTGTTCTCCAGCTGCTCCAGAACTGAGTGGGCAATCAGTGAGATTAGTTCCTGTGTAGACGGGTTGTGGCAGTAAGCAGACCGCAGCAAGTCCAGGTCTTTGTTCAGGCAGCAGTTAATTCTAGCTATGGCCAACCTCTCAAAGCAGCAGCAGTGGTTTCCAGTAGCCACACTTCCTGAGACAGTGGAGATATTCCCTGAGCCTCCAACTGCGGCATTTGCTCGCTGGGTGGACTGCAGCCCTGAATAGTCTGGTTCTGAAGACCTGGGGTTTTTGTAATGACATGAAACAATATCACTACGATGTATATAGATTTTGGCTGTAGTAGTTCTTTACAGGAATGCGTGTTAATTCCCTTGGGAGCTGCACGTGAAAAGTCATCATTCTCCATTGCCATCTTGTTTAAATTGGTCTCCAGGACTTTCTCTGAACCAGCAAAAACTTACAGGAGCATCAGCGAGGCCATAGACCCTATAGAGATTACAGAGGAGGAGATGTTCACTGTCTTGAGGCAAATCAGAGTAGACAAAACCCCAGGGCCTGACAAGGTGTTCTCCTGGGCCTTGTGAGAGGTAAGAGTAGAAAGTACAAATACCCCAACAGAGATATCTAAATCGTTCTTAGCGACAGGTGAAGACCCAGAGAATTAAAGGATAGCTAATATTGTTCTGCTGTTTATGAAAAGCTATAGACATAAACCAGGAAACCGTAAGCTGTTGATCCTGACAACAGTAGTGGGAGAGTTCAAATCACAAACAAGAGAAAATCAGCAGATGCTGGAAATCTGAGCAACAGACACAAAATGCTGGAGGAACTCAGCAGGCCGGGCAACATCAATAGAGAAAAGAGCAGTCGAGGTTTCGGCACAAAATGTCGACTGTACTTTTTTCCATAGATGCTGCCAAGCCTGCTGAGTTCCTCCAGCACTTTGTGTGTGTAATGGGAGAGTTATTGGAAGGTATTATAAGGGCCCAGATATATGAGTATTTTAATATATAGGGACTGATTAGGAATAGTCAGCATAGATTTGTGCATGGTAAGTCCTGTCTAACCAATCTTATAGAGATTTTTGAAGATGTTACCAGGAAGATTGATGAAGGCAAGGCAATGAATGTTGTCTACATGGACTTCATCGAGGCATTTGACAAGGTCCTGCGTAGGAGGTTGGTCAGAAATGTTCAGTCGCTTGGCATTCGAGATGAGGTAGTAAATTAGATTAGACATTGGCTTTGTGGGAGAAAACAGAGAGATGGTTGCCTCTCTGATTGGAGGCCTGTGAGTAGTGGAGTACCACAGGGATCGGTGCTGGATATATTGTTGTTTGTCATCTGTACTTAATAATCTGGATGATAATGTGGTTAATAGGATCAGCAAATTTGTGGATGACACCAAGATTGGGGGTGTAGTGGACACTGATGAAGATTATCAAAGCTTTCAGCGGGGTCTGGACCAGCTGGAAAAATAGACTAAAAATGGCAGATGGAATTTAATGCAGACAAGTGTGAGATGTTGCACTTTGGGAGGACCAACCAGGGTAGGTCTTACACAGTGAGCAGTAGTGCATTGAGGAGTGGCATAGAAAGAAGGTATCTGGGAATACAGGTCCATGATTCATTGAAAGTGGCATCACATGTAGATCGGGTCTCAAAGAAAGCTTTTGGCACATTGGCCTTCATGGATCAAAGTAGTGGGTGAACGTCAACAGGATGAGGCAGTTTAAGTAGTTCAGTACAGACTAGATGGCCAAAGGGCCTGTTTCTTTGCTGTAATTTTCTATGACTCTCAACATAAGCTATCAGACTCCTCAATACCCAGAGCCTGGACTGACACCAACTTACTGCCCTCTACTGTGCCTATTGTCTAATTTATTATTTATTGTAATGCCTGCACTGTTTTGTGCACTTTATGCAGTCCTGGGTAGGTCTGTAGTCTAGTGTAGTTTTCTTTTCTGTGTTGTTTTCACGTAGTTCAGTGTAGTTTTTGTACTGTTTCATGTAGCACCGTGGTCCTGAAAAATGTTGTCTCGTTTTTACTGTGTACCATACCAGCAGTTATGGTTGAAATGACTACAAAAAGTGACTTGACTTGATAAATTATATAAAACATTTAGAAAGACCCTTCAGCCAAACCTTTCGAATCTAACCATGGTGCTCGCCCAGCTAGTTCCAACTTCCTGCATTTGATCCATATTCCTCAAATCACTAACCCTCTATGTACCTCTTTAACTGCTTTATAAATGATACTATTTTACTTACTTCAACCACTTTATCTAGCAGCTCATTCCATATCCTCTCCACTCCTTGCATGAAAAATTTGCTCTTCGGGTCTCTTTTAAATCTTTCCCCTCTCAACCTAGATCTATGCCCCTTGTTTTGGACTCCCTAGGAAAAAGACTGTTACTGTCCACCTTATCTCCACCTCTCATTATTTTACACATCTCTTTAAGATGCCCCTCGTTCAAGGAACAAACGTCTCACCTGTCAACATCTATCTATAATTTAAGCCCTCTTGTGCTGACAATATTCTCATAAATCGTTTGTATATTCTTTCCAGTTTAACCATGCCTTTCTATAGAATGGTGATCAAAAGTGTACAATGTACTTCAATTGCAGCCAACAATGCTTACAGAACTGCAGCATAATGTCCCAGCTCCTATACTCAATGCCCTGATGATGTGGGCCTGTGTGCTGTCGGCTCTCAGGTTTCTGTATTTGTAGATTTGGAATGTAGCGACTGCAATAGTACGAGTCATCTGATAACTTTCCCAACACCGCTGCCATGATCTTGTTGGACTTGTGATGAATTGACAAAATAAAATCCAGCTTAGTGCCTTTTTACAGACATACTCCTGCTGCAAGGCAAGTCCAGACCCCCAAAAATATTCACTAGCTACTTGTTCATTATAGCACAAACTGTATTCTATATTTGGATATCTTACAGTGTGAGCTTGTTGCAATGATTGACCTGTCATTATGAATATCCTCAGAATCATTTTCCTGTCTACTGTTCCAATGATGGAGTATGATATAACTTTTATTATTATTGCAATTTTTATATTAGATCAGAGTGACACATTGAAGGTGAAACTGTGCATGTCAGTGTCTGATGGTCAAGTGGGCTTTCAGAAGCAACCTGAGATTTCACGTTTTGAATGCAAGAACAATTTTCTGAGAAAGTGATGCATTGTGCTAGTTTATGTAACTGAGCAGTCCACTGATGGTATAGCCTTGCTGTTGGCAATATCAGAAATAATTGAAAGAAAAGTCTGGTATGAAGGATTTGTTCAGATGATGCATATGTACAAAATATGCCTACTAGATTAATCACAATCAGAGATTTATCGGATTATGCTATCTTAGCATATATCTTACTCTGATTGTGATAAATCTCCTGATTTATCTGATTTCTTCACTCATTTTGCTTCTCTTGCACACATGCCCCATTGTTGTAAATGTGCATTGTGTAGGGAATAAACCAGATATTTCAGTATTTCAATTCAGTAAATAGTAAGTGCCAAGTTATATGCTAGTGGAAAACTTAGGTGGCAAGGTAGTTACTTGACTTTTAAACAAGGATAAAAGATATAGAATAGAGGAGTTAATATAAGGATGGAGAGTAGTCATTAAAAAAAATAGATCTGGACTGAAAGCTTATGAATGATTGAATGAAAAAGAATGAAAGACTATTTTACCAAAGTATTACCAGATTTTGCTGAAAATGATGTCTAAGGTTTTGGACCTAAATGGTTGATCACCTTGTGTGTTTGACATGAGTTTAAATAAGTCTTTTAACAGTCTGATTTTATGCTCTGGATACATTAGTCCATTCTTTCATTTCCACCAAGACCAATTCCCCATCTCTCAGCACCTTTCTATGTAATTGTAGGAGATGCAATTCCTTCAGAAACATAGAAACATAGAAAACCCTACAGCACAATACAGGCCCTCGGCCCGCAAAATTGTGCCGAACATGTCCCTACCTTAGAAATTACTGGGCTTACCTATAGCCCTCTATTTTACTAAGCTCCATGTACCTATCTAAAAGCCTCTTAAAAGACCCTATGGTATCCGCCTCCACCACTGTTGCTGGCAGCCCTTTCTTTCTCATCATACAGGGATTCAATTTGACCTTCCTGTTGAAGTTGTGATTTGCTTCCAATTCAGCAGACAGCTTGATATGGGCATGATGTGACCTCTCCTACATTGTGGTAACCAGATGAAGATTGGGTGATGATTTTGCTGAACACTTCTGTTCTGTATAAAAATGTGATATCACATTGCTAATTTCAGTCGCTGATCACTTTAATTCTCCAGCACATTTCCACTTTTACATCCCACCCCAAAGTTATGCAAATTTGTAGGATAAGTGGCCACTGTAAATTGCTCCTTGTGTGTAGCTGAGTGGTAGAATCTGGGGTGATTGAAGAGGGATATGTGGAGAATAAAATGGGATTAGTGCATGATTTATGTGAGTGGGAACTATAATGGTTGTCATTGACTTGGAGGACCAAAGAGACTGTTTCTGTACTGTATTACCATATATGTTAATATCGATGGAAGTAAATTTTGGAGACAGAGCACAATATGTAAATTATATTGTAAAATACATTTAACACATCAAACCAGGGATACATTTCTAGATGACTATTATATCTGTGAACTAATAATGTCTTTATTAACCAGTATGTAAATATATGCTGAAAGAAAAGCATTAAGTTAAAGAATGAAAAATGGCTAAGGGACACTTACTATTTACTGAACTGAAATACTGAAATATCTGGTTTATTCCCTACACAATGCACATTTACAACAACGGGGCATGTGTGCAAGAGAAGCAAAATGAGTGAAGAAATCATTTTCTCTGTAGAAAAATAACTAATAAATCAACATCTCAGCTGCATTAAATATGACATTATGTATGTATGTCAAGGACAATATAAAAAAGTTAGGGATATTCATATAAATTCTCAATAGGACAAAATAATATTCAAGAAAATGTTAAAAGGTCATGAAGTTAATTACATGGAATTTCAATTATCAGATCCAGGGGGACAGCAATGAAAAGTAAAGGATGAAAAAGAGAGAATTTATTTAGAAGTACAAAAACATTTATACAAGTTATACAGTGAAGAAAATGAAATAGATATATAAGACTTTAAAAGAGGATATTTTGTGGACTTCTTTAAAATAGCTAAACAAATATTCACCTGATGTCTTTCACAAAGGAATGAAATACAGGATGGGGTTTAGCATTCTGAACTGATTGCTTTGGTCCATTCTTCCTTCTGTACCTATACATATCTGGTCTCTTGCAGCATTTTCCTATGTAACTGCTGGAGAGGTAACCTCTCCATTGCCCATCACCCAGGAACAAAACATTCCATCAAGTTAAAGTTATAAATGACCTGATTTGATTTAATTTAGTGTTCGATGTGATATACTCTTTATGTTACCTCCCATGGATTGTGAAAACCAAATGAAGGATGAAGAAACTGGACCCAGACATAAAGATTTTTAAAAAGGAGACTTTATTCAAGAAAAACAAGGATTATTCTCAAAATAATGATTGGAATGTCTACTTGCAAAATGATAGGAACAAAATATTAGAGAGAGTAAGACAAATTTTAAAAAATCAGAAGCAGTTAGAAAAAAATAGTGTCAGGAATGAGCAAAGACTCTTCAAAGCACAGAGGAATTTTTCTTCATAGAAACCGTACAAAGCAATATGATTATGAAAGCAGCTAAAAGCAATATGGGAAAATATACGAAGGGTGATCGATATGTTTGTGGCCTAAGGTAGAAGGAGTCAATTTTAGTAAACCTAGCACATTTATTTTTCAACATAGTCCCCTCCTACGTTTACACACTTAGTCCAGCGGTCATGGAGCATACGGATCTTGGACCTCCAGGAAGTGTCCACAACAGGGGTGATTGATAAGTTCATGGCCTAAGGTAGAAGGAGATGAGTTATTGACTTCAAACTTTCTGCACAATCACTCAAAGAGTTGAACTGCATGTGCATGTAATGAGAGCTGTATAACTCATCTCCTTCTACCTTAGGCCACAAAATTATCAATCACCCACCTGTGGACACTTTCTGGAGGTCCGAGATCCATATGCTCCACGACCGCTGGACTAAGTGTGTAAATGTAGGAGGGGACTATGTTGAAAAATAAATGTGCTAGGTTTTCTAAAATTGACTCCTTCTACATTAGGCCACAAACATATCAATCACCCCTTGTATATCACAGAGAAATGAAGACGAACGTTGAATGAGAGCTGTACTTAGCCCAACACCCAGTCTCAGCATTTACTGTACACTAACCTGATCAAGATGCAGATTGGACAAGATAAATTTCAAGCCTTGACAGTTGTGCAGTGAGTAACAGCGAGGCCTCTGCAATGTATGGACCTTAGGGATACGTTTCTCTGAGGACCTGCCTTCTATCAAAGTTATCAGGACTTTGAACACAGAGCAGGACAGCACAGGAAAAGTCCTTTGGCTCACAATGTCTATCCCTCCTAAGATAGCAATCTAAACAGATCCTGTCCACCTGCTCATGGGTCAATATCCCTCTATTCCCTGCCTTTGTCAAAATACCTCTTAAATGTTGCGATTGTATCTGTCTCCATCACCTCTCCTGGCAGCACAGCCCAGGCATCGATCTCCCTCTATGTAAAAAAACCTCAAAGATCTCCTTTAAACTCTTCCTCTCTCACCTTAAACCCTATGTCCTCTAGTATTTGACACTTGTACTTGTGAATATGACTACCCTATCTATGTCTCTCACAATTTTATAAATTCCTATTAGGTCGCCCCTCAATTTCTGATGCTCCAGAAAAAAACAACCCAAATATGCCCAAATTCTCTATATAGATAATACTCTCTAATCCAGGCAACATCCTGGTCAACTTAACACCTCTGATCGATAAAGGCAAGTTTGCCACACCTTTTTACTGCACTATGTATTAGTGTTGCCACTTTCCAGGATCTATGTCTCAAGATCTCTGTGTACATCAATGCTCCTAAGTCTCCTACCATTTGATTTGTATTTTCCTCTTCTATTTGTCCTATCAGAATAATACCCCTCCACCGCTTCTCTCTGTCTTCCATGAACAAACCAATTTTCAAATAAATCTACCACTGATGCTCCATCTTCTAGATCAGTTTACCATAAAGGACTTTACCAAATACTTTACCAACATCCATACAGATAGCTTTGTTTGCCTTAAGCACTTTAAGCAACTTTATCAGGTACTCAGAAAAAGACTCAATCATGTTCATAAGGCATGACTTGCCCACAAAACTCCATGCTGACTCTCACTAATAAGCCCATGTTTTTCCAATCACAAATAAATCCTATGTCAAAGTACCCTATCCAATAGCCTCCCTATCACTGGTGTGGAGGCTTTGGAGAGGATGCAGCAGAGATTCACCAAAATATTGCCCTGCAGTAGAGAGTATTAGTTAGAAGGAGAAGTTGAGCAAACTTGGGTTTTTTTCTCTAGGACACTGAAATCTGAGAAAGACCTGATCTAATAGAGCATTATAAAATATGAGAGGTATAAATAAGTTAGATAGCCAGAGTCTTTTTCCCAGGGTGGAAATATCAAGTATTAGTGAATAGCTTTCAGGTGAGGGGGAAGCATTAAAAGAAAGCATGTTTTATTTTAACAAAGAGAGAGGTGGGTGCCCAGTACACTACAGTAGTGGTGGTGGAAGCAGATATAATAGTGACATTTTTAAAAGCATTTAGGCAGACACATGAACATGGAGGGAATGGAGAGAGATGAATCATTTGTAGGTAGATAGGATTAGCTTAAATTGGTTTCAAGGTCACACAGATATCATGGGATGAAAAGCCTACTTCACTGTTGTAATCTTCTAGGTTGTATGCACCAGCCAAGCTAATAACACTATTGAGATAGCAGTATACATTCACTACCACTGGACATATTTTCACTGAGACTAAACTTTATTAATTCATACCTGAATGGCCTTTTAAAATATATTCATCATTTCTTACATTATAAATAGTTGAGATTGAAAATGCATAAAATGTCACTGGTCATAAAATTATTTGTGTGATACAGTATTTATAAGCTTTAATTTTTATATGTCATATAAACAGAGCATTGCAAAAGACATTAGCTTGCTGTTACATTCCCCTGAAACCATTTCTGACAACATAAAAGAGATTAATATGATTCATAAAATATCACTAGTTGAGAATGCACTTAGTTCATAATAAAGGACATTTTTGTACAGAATCAGAGGGTCACTATCAAGGCCTACACTTACAGTTCATTACTAATTGACCCTGAGAAGGTGGTGGTGAGCCTCCTTGTTCAATTGTCATTGTGAATGCCCCCACCCCCACCACATCCCTGATAGTGCTGGTGGGTAGAGAGTTCCAGGATTGAGACAGTGACACAGCAATTGGCTAAGTCAAGATAGGATGTGATTTAAGTGGAAAGCCTGCAGGTGATGGTGTTCCCTGCACTTACTAGACTAGTCATCTTTGATGATGAAAGCCACAGGCTTATGAGGTCCTGACAGAATAGCCTTAACTACCAACTGAAGTGGACTTTATAGATGGTGCGGTAGCAGTGGCAGGAATTAATGTGTTGGGTGGTTAATGGGGTACCAGTCAAGGAGCCTCTGTAACCCTGGATTATTTTAAGCTGCAGGCTGCACTGAACCAACCACATGGAGGATATTCCATCAGATATTTGGTGCATTGCTTGTAAATAGTTGAAAAGCTTTGCATTATCAAGAAACAAGCCATTAGCTCTACAGGATACTTAGTCCCAAACATGCTCTTATGGCCATGATATTTATGTAGTTCCTCTAGTTGTGGTTCTAGTCAAAGGTGACCCCAAGAATATTGGTTAATTTAAGACTCAGTGATGATATCAACATTCAATAACGTGGAGAGGTAGGTAGACTCTTACTTGTTGCAAATGATCATTGTCTGGCATTCCTTTGGCATGAAGATTGCCCTTAAGTCTTTCAGCTTATGGGCATAGAACATACTACAGTAGAACAGTACAGCAGAGTACAGTCCTGCAGCCCACAATGCCAACCTTTTAACCTGCTCTAAGATCAAACTAGCACTTCCCTCCCACATAGTCCTCCATTTATCTTCCATCCATTTGCTTTTCTGAGTCTTTTGAATGCCCTAATGTGCCTGCATCTACCACCACACCTGGCAGTATATCTCTTTGCATGCACCACTGTCTACATAAAAATCTTACCTCTCATATCCCCCCTATACTTTCCACCATTTTCCTTCAAATTATGCCCTCTTGCATTAGCTATCTCCACCCTAGGAAAAAGGCACTGGCTGTCAATGCCTCTTATTATCTATTTTATTATACTATCATGTTTATATTATCTTATTAACATTGCCTCTTATTATCTGATATGCCTCTGTTAAGTCACTTCTCATTCTCTTTCACTCCAAAGAGAAAAGTCCTAACTCACTGGACCTTTCCTCATAAGCCATGCACTCCTATCCAGGCAGCATCCTGGTAAATCTCCTCTGCAACCTCTCTAATGCTTCCATATCCTTCCTATAATGAGATGACCAGAACTAAACACATTACCTCACAGATCTTGAACTCATTCCACGGACTAATGAAGGTCACACACCATATGTCTTCTTAACAACTCTATCAAATTTAATGGCAACTTTAAGAAATCTATGAACATAGGCCCCAAGTTCCTCCACAATGCTAAGAATCCTGCTATAAACCCTGTACACTGCTTTCAACTTTAATCTTCCAAGGTGTATCACTTCACACTTTCTCAGTTTAAACTGTATCTGCCACTTCTCAACCCAGTTCTGCATCCTTTCAATGTCCTGTTGTAACCTACAATTACTTTCTATATTATTCACAACACCACCAATCTACATGCCATCTGCAAACTTAGAAACCCATCCTTCCACTTCTTCATCCAACTCATTTATGAAAATCACACAAAGCATGGTCGCAAAACAGATCCCTGCAGAATGTCACTGGTCACAGACCTCCAGGCAATGCCGTCTTCATCTACTATCAGCCTCTCCCTTCTGTGGCAAGCTATTTGTGAATTCATGCTGCCATGTTTCCCTGAATCCCATGCCTCCTGCACTTGATATTCATCAAGGTCCCTCTTACTAGTGAATGGTGAATCAAAGTATGCATTAAGGACTTTTCCTGCCTCCCAGGACTCAGAATCAGAATCAGGTTTAATATCATGGACATATGTCATGAAATTTGTTGTCTTTACAGCAGCAATACAATGCAATACATAGTAACAGGAAAAAACTGAGAATTTCTGTATATATATATAGTATCGTTATATTAAATAGTGCAAAAATGCAAAAATAAAATCAAAAATGTAGTGTTCAAGGGTTCAATGCCCATTCAGAAATTGGATGACAGAGGGAAAGAAACTGTCCCTGAATTGATGAGTGTGTGGCTTCAGGCTTCTGTACCTCCTCCCTTATGGTAGCAATGAGAAGAGGCATAATCTGGGTGCTGGGGTCCTTAATAATGGATGCTGCCTTCTTGAGGCATCGCTCCTCGAAGATGTCCTGGATGCTGGGGAGGCTCGTGCCCACCGAAGAGCTAACTGAGTTTACAACTTTCAATCCTGTGCAGTAGCCTGCCACACCCGCCCCATAACAGACAGAGAAGCAGCCCATTAGAACACCCTTCACAGTACAACTGCAGAAATTTGCGAGTGCTTTAGGTGACACACCAAACCTGCTCAAAATCATAATGGAATATAACTGCTGTCATACCTTTTTTGTAGCTGCATTGATATGTTCGTTCCGGGTTAGATTCTCAGAGGTATTGAGATCAAGGAACTTGAAATTGATCACTCTTTCCACTTCTGATCCCTAGATGAGGACTGGTGTGTCTTCCCTCATCTTATCCTTCCTGAAGTCCACGATCAGTTCTTTGGTCTTACTGATGTTGAGTGCAAGGTTGTCGCTAAGACACCACTCAACTAGCTGATACATATCGCTCCTGTGCACTTTCTCGTCACCATCTAAAATTTTGCCAACAATGGTTATATTATTAGCAAATTGATAGATGCTATTTGAGCTGTGCCTAGCCACACAGTCATGGGTGCACAAGGAGTAGAGTGGTAGGTTAAGCTCAAATCCCTGAGGTGCACCAGTGTTGATTGTCAGCAAGGTGGAGATGTTTTATCCAGTCTGCACAGATTGTGGTCTTCTGGTTAGGAAGTCAAGGATCCAGTTGCAGAGGGAGATACAGAAGCCCAGGTTCTGGAGCTTTTCAGTCAGAACTGTAGGAATGATTGTGTTAAATGTAGAGCTCCAGGCATATTTCCTCTTTTATCTCTGATCAGTCCTCCCATAACTCTAGTCATCCTCCTGTTCTTCATGTACGTGAAGAATGCCTTTGGATTTTCCTCAGTCCTACTCACCATGGCCTTCTCATATCCTGTTGTAAATCTCCTAAGTCCCTTCTTAAGCTTCTTCCTGGCTACCTTATAACTCTCTAGAGTCCTGGCTAATCCTTGCCCCCTAAATCTTAAGTAAACTTCCTTCCTTTTCTTGACAAGATGTTCCTCACTTCTTGTCAACCATCCTATCCCTTTCTCAGTGGGACAAACCTATCCAGAACCCTATGCAAGTGCTCCCTAAACAAACTCCCCATGGATCGCTTCATTTGCTGAGGAAATGAAGATGGAATTTATGCAATCATCATGAAGCAGTTGAAGATTGTTGGATCTGGGACATTGCCCTGAGGAACATTTGCGGAGAGATATGGAGGCTGCAGTGATTGAAATCTAACAACAACAAACATCTTTCTTTGTATGAGATTTGACTCCAACCACTGGAGTGTTTTTTTCCTTTGTGCCATTGACTTCTGTTTTACAGGTTCCCTTGATCCATCCCTGCATTAATATCAAGGAAAGTCACTCTCTCTTCACCTGTGCGATTGAGCTCTTTCTCCATGTCTGATCAACTTTCCACATTGTTAAGTAGTTCCTAATGTCACTTGAATAGATTCATTTGAGGCACAACTAGCTCTGGAGCAAAGATCTTCTGTACTGTAACTGGGATGTTGTCTGGCCCCATAACCTGAATAGAGACTTTTCAAGTATGTATCCAAAAGAACATATTAAATTATTCCTTTCCTGCCAAAAAAATGGGCAGGGCTTGTTTAATTTAATCATTGTCTTCAATTTTGATCAAACAGAGCAGCTAATTTCCAAAACTTGGTGATTTTCAATTTATGAACATAAGTATAATGATAACAAGATCTAAGATGAAAAAAGTAATAAAAGTTGCAAACAGGTTTCATTACCATGTAAGAACAATCATACCTGGTTGTTTACTCATTATCTATACATAATGATTCCTGGAGTAACTTCTAAACATAATGTTTGAAAACCATTTTTGAACTAATCAGAGTTTGTGTTCAGAGAAAAGGACTGAAAGACAATAAATTTTCAAACAATGTTTTGCAAAAATAGAAACATATACTGTAATTTTACATGTTTTAATTAGCTACAATAATAATCAGAAATATTATCACATTTGTGCTATTATAATTTGCTGCCATTAATTAGCTACAATAATAATCAGAAATATTATCACATTTGTGCTATTATAATTTGCTGCCATTACTTTTTATATCTTTATCCCTCCAATATAAATAGATTTTTTTCATTCTTCATTTAATTAAAAATACCTTGGTCTATAATTAGATAAGAAGCAGCCTGTTGGCAAAACCTGAGAACAAGATTCAGTCTGTTTCAGAGAATGAGGAGTCTTTACACAATTGAAATCGGACACAAGACCTCATTTAATATGACCTGGGAGCTACAGAGAGATGGCTTATTAAGCCATATGCAAACACTTCTTCTTTAAGAGAAATCTAAATTAGTATCCAAGTCATGCCTTATTCTCACTGCTATCATTATGCAGAAAGTACAAAAGCCTGAAGTCCCCCATCACCAGGTTCAGGAAAAGCTACTTTTCCTACAGCCATCGGGTTATTGAACCAATCTGCACAATGCTAATCTCTCATCAGCACTGATTAAGGACCACCTCTTGAACTGTCATGGACTTCTCTCTGTGCAAAAGAAGCACAGTCTTTTTTTTTTTTTGCACTGTCTTGTACAGTTTATGTATAATTTATGTTCTGTGTGTTGTCTGAACCTAAGTGCCTGTGACACTTCTGCAAGCAAGAATTTCACTATATCTGTACCTCATCATATCTATGCTCATGACAATAACCTCAGCTTCAATTATGATGACTAAGATTAGGAAGTGTCTCACTAAATGGCAAGGCTCCTTCTTTGCAAATGACAGTTAAGTCACACCTGATGAAGAATGTATGGGTATACACTTTTCTCGACCCTTCCCCTAGCCCTCCACCATTGTGCCAGATCCATTGATGCCACTTTAAATCTACATATGCAAGAAATGAGCAATATTTTGACCATAAAACACATTTATAGGATGCAGGGTTATCTTTGACACTTGGTATACAAATATAAAGCCGGTGTTAATTTTGTCATTAGGGAATGAGAATGTGTTGTTGCTCACCTCTGCACATAGAGTCGCAGCGCCTGAGGAGATTAAGCCTGATTTACTTTGGCATTAGAAATCTATGCATTTCACCAGTGAATCTTTAGTCTCTTTCAGCTTGCTGCCTTATACAATATTGGTTTCACTTTCCAAGGAGAATGTTTCAACACAGACACAGGAAAATAATGTTGGAATTTAATTACTTCCAACTTCTCTTTTTTCAGTTATTTTCAGTTAATTCTATTGCTATATGAATAAAATGTAAACTGAGTTCCTTCATCCCTGGATTGGCAAATCTATGACCAGGAGGTACATAATGAGAATGAGGTGCAAAATTAAACAATATTTTCACAATAGGTTCCATTATGGAAAATCATACCATGCAGAAGCCCGAAAAGAAACATTAATGTGGTTAAATTCCATAGCCAATTTTATACCAGACTTAGTGACAACAGCATTCTATAAGACACAAGGCACAAGGTGTCTGAACTTTACCAAAATAAGTCAGTATGGGATACCTTTAGCCTGTGATTTCCCAGCATTTAGGAAAACACAGATCAAGGAGGAAATTAGGTCAAGGAGTGAATTAGAAATCTGGAATGGAGGATTTCTTGAGAGGATTGATAAAAAAAAAAGAGGATCATAAAGGGACTGAAAGGATTTTTTAGATAGAGAATTCTCAGAGGAGAAAGGATCAGAGACACTATCGCAGGGGAAAAAATACCTCAAAGGGAAGGGAGTCTACGTAGCAGGAGATTATCATGAAGAATAAATCAGGGGAGATTCCTACCAAAGGGTCTCAACCTGAAATGCTGACTGTACCTTTTTTCATAGCTGCTGCCTGGCCTGATAAGTTCCTCCAGCATTTTGCGCATGTTGCTTGGATTTCCAGCATCTGCAGATTTTCCTTTGTTTGTGAGGGGAAATTGAAACATGCGTTTATTTAGAATATTCAAGGACAATCAGTGCCCAGTGCCTCTGAAGGAAATCTTGCACTTCAGATGGAGGAAGGTGGGATCCTTAGAACACCAGACAACAGCCCAGATTCAAATAGCCCCTATCCATAATTTTGAAGCAGCCCAGGACTCTGTTCAAAGTCAAGGCCTGCTTGTCTACACAATACAGTTTCACAGGATGAGTGTTGCTTGCCATTAGGCTCCTCTGCACGCAATCAGCAATCTCCGCGGCTGTGAGCAACATATGCAGATGGGACCCATACCTAACTTGTGAAACTGTGCTATAATTACACTGAGTACCTGATCATTTTTAACTAAAGTTTATTCTTGCTGTGCATGAAAAGTTTGCACTATACAGTAGAATTTCTGAGCCATCATAGCAATATTATTAAAAGAATTTCATTGGTATCTGAGGTTAATGAATAGAGCCAACAGATCTGATTAAACATTTAGTTCCAAATGCCTGCCAGTAGATTCATGCTGAGCTGCAAGTTCTACATTGTTATGATTCTAATACCACCACTTGAATGTTTACCCTTGATACTATTTACTTGTATTGTAACTTAACAATTGAGCTGAAAAATATCTTGCTCAGGAATTTGCCTCTGTGTTACTGAGCTCTAAAATAAATAGGAATATGAATATGAAGTAAAGCTCAGAAGTTTTTTTAAAATGTCCAATAAAATCAGTCAAAACGTAGAATGTTCATTATTTTTTACAATATCCTTTAAAAAAATACTTTAGTCAGCCATCCCAAAATGACTGATTTATTTCTACTTTTTGTATTGAGCCATTTAAACAGTCTCTATTTGATGTTGCAAGCAATTCCCTGTAGGTTTTTGTAAATAAGGTGGCAGAGATGTTTTAAGTTTAGGGAAAACCATAACAACTCACTTGATTGTCAAACAAATGCAGAACAAAGAGTGTGGTAAAAACTTCATGTCATTACGTCATCATGTCAGATTAGTCTCTTGAAGTGACCCCAACTCAATGTCAATGGTAGAGAATTATGCATATATTTCCTCCCCTTACATTACCCTATACCACCCCTGCCCATGAGTTCCATGTTTTTCACTTCTGTGGTTTCTTTCCCTCACAAATACTCTATATTTGCTTTTGTATTTCTACCTCCTCGACCTATTTGCGTACAATTCATCCTTCCCTTTATGTGAATGGTTAAATAGTATCTAATAGTTACACACTTATATGTGCTGTGGGATGGACAGCCATAACTCTCTGCCTGTATCAAATAATGTCTTCCAAATCATGCAGATTATTGAGACAGTAAGCAAGGGAATATTTACTATCATTGTGGTGTTGTGATTGTGACTGAGGCACTCAGGACTGAAGATGGTAGATGTAAACAACACACACAAAATGCTGGAGGAACTCAGCAGGCAATGGGATGCCACCACCAAGCATATCTTTCCCTCCACCCCCACTTACTGCTTCCCGCAGCGATCTAATGATTTGTTCATGAGACACACAGGTTTGGTCAGGGGCCTGCAGTCAACAGGCTCAAAATCAACAAGCAAACTACTTCCATAGTCTTCAAAAACAGCTTGTCTTTCTCTGATGAACATCCTTACATTTCCCAATAAATAATTTCCAATTCTGTGAGATGATCTCTAGCATGCTCTCATACTTGGACTACTCTCTCCGTGGAAGTCAAGGTCATGTTGACTTTCAATTATTTTTTGACAGAAATTGGTATAAAGCACAGCATCACCACCAACATATCTTTAATTGGTTTCCATCACTAACCCAATAGGACATGTGATCAGTCACTTCTGACATTATTACTCCTGCATATTCTAATTAAGTCATGATTAGAGAAATCCTTGGAGGACCCACCAGAACTATCTTTGTTATATAGGAGGCACCCCGGAACCCGTTATCTCCAGATATATTTTTGCTTTAAGCTATGATGCTTCAGGCCTATAGGCTTGCTTTACTTCTACAAGGTCTTATAATGAAGTACATTGTTGCTTATCTTGTATGGACCATTCTTGTCAATTCAATCTTCGACTGGGTTTTCTACCTCTGAATACTTAGCTAAAAGAAGCAGGTATATAATGCTGTTGTTTTATTGATGCAAGTTACCCTTTATGTTTCGAGTTTTCTCCTTCACAACTATCTACCATTTTTGTTTCATAAACAAATATACAAGGCTTTCCATTCTATTAAATAATGATTAGTTGATGTTCCAGCTTAATTTCATGCAGGATGCCATGTTACTTACTTCTGACTGATCACACCTAATTATCCCTACTTTCTGACTTTAGCCTCTTAACTGAACTGCCAATAAGGTTGTGAGATTGCCTTCAAGTTTACACATCTTAATTTTAGCTAAATGTCTCTTCTTTGGACTGGTCCTGATGTGTCCTAATTAACGAGAATCCACTGTACTTGCAGTGCACTGGCTTGGTGCTCAACTCCGGAGTTAATGAAGAATGCTTTATAATTCTCTTGAACTAATATGGTTCATTAAATGATTCACTAAGAATTGTACATTGTTAAAATAAAAATCAGACTCTAAATGGCAGCCAAGCCATGTAGACATAGTGATGTCATCATATTTTACATCACATGATCCCATTATTTCAAACTAAAGTGCTGGATGGGTTACCCAATAACAGCTCTGTATTAACACTAAATATACTAAGACACCAGAGAATTTTGCTCACCATCTCATCACCATTCTCAATTCTTGCCCTCAGCCACAGAGTTGCTAAATACTTCTTTCCCATCTTTAATATATCACTTCACTCCAGGTTACCGAAATGAATTCTCCTCAAGTTTCTTAAAAGGCCTAGCCTGCCATTCAGATCTGGAAGGTTGTTGCACAGTCCAAGAGTAGGTAGGTTGATTGAGGTAGAGAAAGGTTGCTCAGCAGAGTGTGCATGGTATTTCAGGAAGTCAAAGATCAAGGGGACAGATGAAAGACCAGGTTAGAGAAATAAGGTAGATGTATTTTTTATATATTCATTCAGGTGATGTAAGCTTCAGAGGCTGAGCCAACATTTAACTGCCTATCCCTAGTTACTTTGGAAACGGTGGTGGTGAACTTCCTCCTTGAACGCTACAGTCCTTGAGATGTGGGTATACCCACAGTGTGAACAAGGATAGATTTCCCGGATTTTACACCAATGAAGGCAAGAGAATGCTAATGCATTTCCGAGTTAGAATGGGGGTAACTTACAGAAGGTGTTGTGAGGATTAAGGTGTGATTGTGGAAGGGCTGGTATGTTTGCTGCTGCAGCTTGTCTTGACAGTTGATTTCTGCACCCCCCACCCCCCGGCCCATACACAGTGCTAGAAAAGGCACTTATGCCATAGAGTTCTTCCCTTTTCACTGCATTGTTATGAGTACAGAAATCGTGCCAATAGCAAATAAAAATGGAGGCTGCACCTCCTTAAAAGGTTACAGTAATTGACCAGCTGAAAATCAATTGATCCTCCACCATCAATGCTGCCCTTAACCGCATCTCTTCCATTTCGTGCACATCTGCCCTCATCCCATCCTCCTGCTCCTGCATCCTCTTGTCCTCACCTTCCACTCCACCACCCTCTGTGTCCAGCACATAATTCTCCATAATGTCCACCATCTCCAATGGGATCCCACCACCAAGCTCATCTTTCCCTCCCCCTAGCTTTCTACTTTCCACAGGGATCGCTCCCTATGCAAGTCCCTTGTCCATTTGTCCCTCCCCACGTATCTCCCTTCTGGCACTTATCCTTGCAAGTGGAACAAGTGCTACATCTGCCCCTATGCCTCCTCCCTCACTACAATTCAGGGTCCAAAGCAGTCCTTGTTCAGGTCATCGACTGAATCTGGTGTGGCCTCCTCTATATTGGTGAGACCCAATGTAGATTGGGAGCCACCTTCGCTGAGCACCTACGCTCCATCCATCAGAAAAAGCGGGATCTCCCAGTGGCCACCCATTTTAATTCCACTTCCCATTCTCATTCCAACATGTCAGTCCATGGCTGCTGTCATGACTTAACTCATGTGGGTGTTTCTGCAGTTCCTCATTCAGATAATGATTTAATCTAATAGATGTCAGTGCTGGGACCAAAGCTGCTGCCATGTTGTCTTTTACCAGCTTCTCTCACAAAACAAGTGGTAATTATAATACACTTTCCATACATTTGGAATGTAGTCTTACTAATGCTTGTATCACTACAGCTGCGACCTTTTCCTGCACCATCTCCATATGTCTTGATTTCTTTACCCACAAATTGAGTTCTGCATTGAATGAACACAAATAGCTGAGTTTCCATGGCCATCTGGAGCAAAGAATTCTTTTGGTTCTTCTGAGAAAAGAAATTTCTCCTCATCACAATCATAACATCCTTACTTTTATTCTCAAACTGTACTTCGTGGTATTAGGCTCCTCAGAAAGAGGAAGGTTTTCCCCTGTATCTACAAAATTGTATGCTTCATTGCTATCTCCTCATATTCTTCTGAACTCTGGAGAACATGGTCTCATAGTCTATTTATTCTAGCCTCATCCAGCACACCATCCATATCCCTGGAATGGGTCTAGATTATTTTTGCAGCACTCCCTCCAGGGAAAATACATCCTCCTTAGCCAAAGGGACCAAAACTGTAAGCAATACTTTTGCTGCTGTCTCACCAACATCCCAAGTCAATTGCAATAATCCTTACTCATTATCAGATCCTCTTGGAATAAATGCTAACATATCATTTTCCTTCCTTACCACTTGCTGTACCAGGACATTTTCCTTCAGTGACTTATGATGCCTCTCGCTCAGTTTTATGTAGCAAAGTGTATGACCACATTTAAAACAATGAGATCATGCACTCTCATGTATCTACATGATATCTTCAACCCATTCCTTCTATCTCTTCCAACCATTTCTTCACAATCTCCCTTTCTGTAGACTGTGTCCTAGAGGAATTTATCCCAGTCCTCCTTCAAGAGGACTTATAGTCCTTCAGCTGCCTGCCCAATGCCATCAGAGTGCTGTCTCCCAATGTACTGCAAAAAGGCTTCTGGTACATCTTTTAAGACCATAAGATATAGGAGCAGAAGTAGGCCATTCTGCCCATCAAATCTGCTCCACCATTCAATAGTGAGCTGATCCAATTCTTCCAGTCATCCCCACCCCCCTGCTTTCACCCCGTACCCTTTGATGCTCTGGCTAATCAAGAACCTGGCTAATCCCATTTACTAGCCAACCGGGTCAGAGTTGCTCCTCCCTCGACCATGACTGGTACAACTGAGGTATATACACTTTCCACCCACTTCACATCTTATTCTCATAGTTCTTGGCATGGTAGATGCCAAAGTTTGTACCATCATGTCAGTGCCTGATGACCAGAAGATTAATGTTCTCAGTTGCTGACATAACAAAATCAGAGACACCATATAACAGCATAGAAAATAAGGCTAGCTGAACCACATTCATTTGGCTTGCAGTTTATGTTCTCACAACTTATGACATTTATACTCTTTTTAGTTCGTTACACCCTCATCACACACTCCAGTCCAACTTATTATTCACTATTAACTTTTGACCTTGGCTATGACTTAGTGGTTCCATAAAAATAGAGTCCCAAAGGTGATAAAAAATGTGACAGAAATTCAAGCTGCCTGCTGATGACTCCTCACTCATTATCCTTCCATTTTTGATGGATACAAAATAAAATCTCACTGTGAAGAAGTGCATTCATTATGTTTATAAAGCCATCAGCCCCTGATTGACAGTTAAAACATTGACAATCCAGGTATATGAAACACCTATTATTCAATACAAAATGGAAATTAAAAGATATGTTTTTAAATGACGGAACATGATTTTCAGACCCTTTGGCACAGTTTATTTTTTTTCTATTTTAACCATGCTTATACTCTTTTAACTGTTACAGTATCAAAACATAAATAATGATGAAGGGTGTTTCTCTCCTACTTAATTTGTCTCATATTACTAACATAAGCTCAGTGGCCGCTTTATTGGGTACATCCACTTCAAGGTTCAAGGTGTCGAGCATTGAGACATGCTTCTCTGCACAGCACTATTGTAACACGTGGTTATTTGAGTTACTGTCGCCTTCCTGTCATCTTGAATCAGCCTGGCCATTCTCCTCTGTCCCCTCTCATTAACGTGACCTTTTTGCCACAGAGCTGCCGTTCACTGGATTTTTTTGGAGGTTTTTCACACCATTCCCTGTAAACTGTTGTGTGTGAAAATCCCAGAAGATCAGCATTTTCTGAGATACTCAAACCACTCTCTTTGGCACCAAAAAATCACTCCTCAATCAAAGTCACTTAGATCACATTTCTTCCCCATTCTGAGGTTTGAACCTCTTGACCATGTCTGCATGCTTTATGCGTTGAGTTGCTGTCACATGATTGGCTGATTAGATATTTGTACTAATGAGCAGGTGTACCTTATAAAATGGCTGCTGAGTGCATATATTAGCATTTTAATTTTAAGATGGCGCTGCTGAAGCACAGCGTCTACCTACTGATAGTAAAAGATAACAGCATCTGTTAATCATAAGCTGGAACAATTTGATTCATACTGGGGAAAAATGGTTTAACTACATAAGGCCTCATAGGCCTGATTGTATTCTCACAAATCAATGAAACTGTTGTAAAAAAAAATCACTCCCTACTTGTACATAGTTCTTTCCTTTTGCTTGTTTTTTCTTTCCACTCTTTTCTATAAGTGTATACCTCAGATAAATACTTTGTGGAGATTTATGATATATATGTACAATGTCTGAAATACATCTTATGGAAATGTTTGATGAACTTCAATAAAAAATAAATTACTAAAAAAAGAAACAAATAAAATACTACTTTAGAACAACAAGGTAATATACATTGACAACTTCTAGCCAGTGGCTCTGACCATCATGAAGTGTTTTAAGAGGCACACATTAACTCCAGCTTCCCAGGCAACCTCAGCCCACTGCAACTCACTGCCACAACAGCTTGTCAGCAGGTGCCATCTCCTTGGTCCTAAACAGAAGCATCTGGACAGTAAAGACACCTATGTCAGGCTATTGTTCACTGACTACAGCTCTGCCTTTAATATTACAATTGCAAGCAAACTCAACACCAGAATCTGAGATCTGGGAGTCAACAACTTCTTCTGCAACTGGATCTTCAACTGCTGACCAATACACTGCAATCAGTAGGGATAAGCAGCAACACCTCTGCCATGATTATTCTTAACACCAGTGGTCCACAAGGCTGCATCCTCAGTCCCCATGTACACGCGTAACTATGTGGCCAGAGTCTGCTCTAACTCTATCTACAAGTTTGCAGATGATACCACCGTATTGGGCCGTATCTCAATAAGAAAGGAGTAGGAGAACAGGAAGAAGATTAAGAGTATAGTTACATGATTATTGTAACAACTACCTTTGCCTCAATGTCAGAAAAACATAAGAACTGGTCATTGACTCAAGAAGAGTGCGGTGGACATGCTCCTGACTTCATCAGCGGTTCTGAGGTTTGGAGGGTTGAGAGCTTCAAGTTCCTCAGAGTGAACATCAGCAATAGCCTGTCCTGGTCCAACCACGTGGACGCCATGGCCAAGAAAGCCAACACATGCCTCTACTTCCTCCACAGGCTAAATAAATTTGCCATATCTCTTTTGACTTTTACCAATTTTTATCAGCACAGTAGGAAAGCATCTTATCCAGACATGGCAACTGCTTTGGCCTGACTGCAACAAGCTGCAGAAAGTTATGGACACACCTCAGCACGCCATGGAAATTGTCATCGTCTTTCTAACGTAGCCAGAATAATTGAAGACCCCACCCACCCTGAACATTCTCTCTTCTCCCTTCTCCCATCAAGCAAAAGATACAAAAGCCCGAAACATGTACCACAACGCTCAAGGACAGCTTCTGCCCTGCTATTATAAGGGCATTGAATGGTTTTCAGTACAGTAAGATGGACTCTTGACCTCAAATTCTACCTTATTCTCTTGCATCTTGTTACCTACCTGCACTGCATTTTCACTGTAAATGTAACACTTTATTTTGCATTCTGTTATTGTTTTGTCATGTACTGTGTAATGATTTGATCTGAAGGAACAGTAGGCAAAACAAGCTTGGTACATGTAACATTACTAAACCAACAACAATTCCAATTCCTATTGAGCACCCAATTCCAGTAATCATGTGAATCGCTGTCTTACTCTTAACTCAACAAAAACATCCAACCTTTGCACTTCTTTTGTTTTTAGAATCTACCTTGTTTGGACCAGCAGACTTTCTCAGTAATCACCAAACTGAGGAAGTACGCTATATCTTTCATTCTTTAATCGCTTTTCATTTGTACTACCTCAATGTACTTATGTTGTGAAATGATTGTTTGCAATACAATACATCTTGATACATGTGACAATAATAAACCAATTACTATATTTTGTGCCAGTCTCTCGCTGTTGGACTGTTCCAATATGGCATCACTTGAAAGCAAGGGATCTCCTAGCCTTTGTAGGGAACTTCCACTGGCAGCAATTCCTACTTAGCCGAGAGTTATCAGCATAAACCAAAGTTCAAAGGAAATTTATTATCCAAGTACATATACGTCACTGTATACAAATTTGTGATTCATATTGTTGCAGGCATACTCAATAAATCCATAGTAGAATAATAACCATAACAGAATCAATGCAAAACTGCACCAACCAGTGTGCAAAAGACAACAAATTGTGCAAATACAAACAGAAAGCAGTAATAAATATAATAAATGAAGAAGCAATAAATCTCAAAAACATGAAATGAAGAGTCCCTGAAAGTGAGTCCATAGGGTGTGGGAACCTTTCAATGTAGGGGCTAATAAAGTTGAATGAAGTTATCCCTCTGGTTCAACAGCCCGATTGTTGAGAGGTAATAACTGTTCCTGAACCTGGTGATGTGAGTCCTAAGGCTCCTGTACCTCCTTTCTGATGGGAACAGTGAGAAGGCAAAATGGCAGTGTGGTGAGAGACCCTGATGGTGGATGCTGCTTTCCTGTGTCAACACTTCATGAAAATGTGCTCAATGGTGTGGAAGGCTTTACCCATGATGCACTGTGCTGTATCCGCTACATTTTGTAGGATTTTCCATTCAAGGTCATTGGTGTTCCCATACCAGGCCGTGATGCAGCCAGTCGATACACTCTCCACCATACATCTATAGGAGCTTGTCAAAGTTTTAGATGTCATGCCAAATCTTTGCATACTCCTAAGGAAGTAGAGGTGCTGCCATGCTTTCTTTGTAATCGCACTTACGTTTTAGACAGGTTCTCTAAAATGGTAAAACCAAGGAATTAAAGTTGCTGACACTCTCCATCTCTAATCCTCCAAAGAGGACTGGCACATGGGCTGCAGTTTCCTTCTCATGAAATCAACAATCATCTCCTTGGTCTTAATGACATTGAGCAAGAGATTGTTTTTATGACACCAAATTTTATGATTGCCAAATTTTCAGCCTCTATTCTATATGCTGATTCATCACCACCTTTGAGTCAGCCTACGATAGTGGTGCCATCAGCAAACTTAAATATGACATTGGAGCTGTGCTTAACCACACAGTCATAAGTATAAAGCGAGTGGAACAGAGGGAAGATGACAGAAATTGTGGAGGAGATGCTGTTGGCAATCCGAACTGACTGGGGTTTGCAAGTGCAGAATGGAGAATGCCAAGGAGCCTTTGAATGAGTGAGAGCACGAGTAGAAGTGGTGTTCATCGCTCAGACAGGGAATCGGGCTTGGGGTGTGGGTGGTTTACTACTTGCATTTTATTGATTGAAAGCGGAAAGTACAAATGAGGCAACAGAGAATTACCTATTTGCTCTTTATATGAAAAAACTGCGAATGCACACCCCATGAATTTTCATTGGAGACACAAGCTGCTGCAAATCTGGAGCAAATAAAAAAGAACAGCTGGAGGAATTCAGTGGTTTGAGCAGCATCTGCAGAGAGAAGGGGATAGTTGATTATATCTGAACTGAGAATGCAGAGGGAAGAGTTAAGGGGGTGGGGTGAGACAGCAGTCAGTACTGGACAAACGGAAATGGGTAGGTTGAGCTGGCTGGGGAGGGGAAAGAGAGTTGGAAGGTAAGACAGAGGTTGAAAGATGAATTGGAAACAGATAAGGAAGGTGATAGGAAGGGTAGTCCAAGGGAGAAGAAACCCAGGTGCATAGTTGTATGGACAGGCAGAACCAGGTGGTGTGCAAGTGGTGGGGGTGGATAACAAATCTAGTTAATTGGGTGAGAGGAATAGAAAATGTGAACAAAGGGAAAGATACCCTGGATGGATGGGCAGGAGTGTGAATGGAACACCGTGAGGTATGGGCGTTGTCTGAAATTAGAAAATATAGTGTTCATATCATTGGGTTATAGGCTCCCCATGGAATTTCTGAGGAATGGTTCTTCCAGTTTACATTTGACCTCAACCTGGCAGTGGAGAAGGCTGGACAAACATTTCAGTGTGGGAATGGGAAGGGGAACTGAAATAACAGAACTAGAATTTCCATTAATTCATTCTAATATGTACATTCTTTCAACTAGAGTTCCTTTTGGTGGCACACAATTAGATAGAAAGTCCAAGAATCACCTTAGCTAAATATGAAAGTTATTTCGGATACCTCCCTCCCTTTCACAGTCTGCCTCCAACTCTTTGGATGAACTATCTACTGATATCTCTTATAAAATTTGAATTCTAATTCCCATTCCCATTCTGACATGCCAATCCATGGCCTCCTCTACTGCAATGATGGAGCCATCTCAGGTTGGAGGGACAACACCTCATATTCCATATGGGTAGCCTGATAGCATAAATATCAATTTCTCTAACCCAGTAATTTCCCCCCATCGCTTCGATCTTCTTCCATTCCCCACTCTGGTTCCCTTCTTAGTCTCCTCTCCTGGTTGCTGTGTAATGAACTGGATTTGATTAGGGAGCTTAAGGTAAAGGAAACCATAAGAGTCAGTGACCATTATAATGACAGAATTCACCCTGTAATTCTCCCTAAGTCAGATGTACTAGTATTACAGTGGAGTAAAGGTAATTACAGAGGCACGAGAGGGGAGCTGGCCAAAGTGATTGGAAACGGACACTTGCAGGGATGATGGCAGAGCAGCAATGCCTGGAGTTTCTGGGAGCAATTTGGAAGGCACAGGTTAGACACATCCCAAAGAAGAAGAAATATTCTAAAGGTGGAATGATGCAATTCTGGCTCACAAGGAAACTCAAAGCCAACATAAAAGCAAAAGAGAGGCCATATTATAGAGCAAAAATTAATGGGATGTTAAAGGATTGGGCAACACTTAACAACAGAAGGCAACTAAAAAAAACTATAAGGGGGAAAAGATGAAGTGATGAAAAGCTAGCCAGCAATATCAAAAAGTATACCAAACAATTTATCAGATGTATAAAGAGTAAGAGAGTTGAGAGTAGATATTGAACCACTGGAAAAATGACACTGGAGAAATAGTAATGGGGATAAGGGAATGATGGACAAACTGAATAAATATTGTGCATCAGTCTTCACCCTGGACGACACTGGCAGTATTCTGGAAGTTTGAGAGTGTCACTTGGCAGAAGTGAGTGAAGTTGTGATTACTTGGGAGAAAGTGCTTGGGAAGCTGAAAGGTCTGAAGTTAGATAATTCCTCTGGAGCAGATGGACTATATCTCAGTGTTCTGAAAGAGGTAGCTGACGAGATTGTGGAGACATTAGTGATGATCTTTCAAGAATTATTAGGTTCTAGAATGGTTCCAGAGACTGGAAAATTGCAAATGTCACTCCACTCTTCAAGAAGGGAGGGAATCAGAAGAAAGGACATTCTAGGTCAGTTAGCCTGACCTCAGTGGTTGGGAAGATGTTGGAGTCAATTGTTATGGATGTGGTTTCGGGATACTTAGAGTACATGACAAAAAAAGGCCAAATTCAGCATAGTTTCCTTAAGTGAAAATCCTGCCTGACAAAACTGTTGGAATTCTTTAAGGAAATAACTGGAAAGATTGACAAACAGGAATCAGTGGATGTTGTTTACTTGGATTTTCAGAAGGCCATTGATAAGGTGCTTCACATGAGGCTGCTTATCAAGATGACATCCCACACAATAAAAGATGCCAGCATGATGGAGCATTGGCTGATTGGCAGGAGGCATCAAGTGGGAATAAGGGAAGCCTTTTCTGATTGGCTGCCAGTGGTGTTCTTCAGTGGTCTGTGTTGAATCTGCTTCTTTTCACATTGCATGTCTTGGAGTAAAGAATTGGTGGCCAAGTTTGTGGACCATACAAAGATAGGTGGAGGTGCAGGTAGTGTCGAGGAAGCACGGTGGCTGCAGAAGGATGTGGACAGATTGGGAGAATGGGCAAAGAAGTGGCAGATGGAATACAGTGTCACGAAGTGTAAGATCATGCACTTTGGTAGAAGGAATAAAAGTATAGATAATTTTCTAAATGAGAAGAAAATTCAAAAATAAGAAGTGCATAGGGGCATGTGAGTCCTCATGTGGGATTCCCTAAAGGTTAATTTGTTGGTTGAATCAGTGAAGAGGAAGGCAAATGCAATGTTAGCAGTCATTTCAAGAGGACTAGAATATGAAAGCAAGGAATTAGTGTTGAGGCTTTATAAGACACTGAAGAGGCCTCACACAGAGAATTCTGAGGAGTTTTGAGCCCCTTATTTAAAAAAGGTATAAGCTGGCATTGGAGAGAGTTCAAAGGAGGTTCACGAGAATGATTCTGGGAATGAAAGGGTTATCATATGAGGAGTGATTGATGGCCCTATGCCTTTACTCACTGGAATGTAGAAGAATAAGGGGGGAACTCATTGAAAACTATCCAATGTTGAAAGGGTTAGATAGAGTGGATGTTTCCAATAGTGGAGGAGTCTAGGACCAGAGGGCACAGCATCAGAATAACAAGGTGTCCATTTAGAATGGAGATAAGGAGGAATTTCTTTAGCCAGAGGGTGGTGAATCTATGGAATTTGTTGTCACAGGTGGCTGTGGAGGACTGATCATTGAGTATATTTAAGGAGGTTGATATATTCTTGATTAATCAGGGCATGAAAGGTTATGGGTAGAAGGCAGGAGAATGGGGTTGAGAGGGAAATGGATCAGCCATGGTGAAATGGTGGAGCTGACTGGTTGGACTGAATAGCCTAATTCTGCTTCCCTGTCTTATGAAATGAGGCAGCCAGGCAAAAAGGCAGGTGCATAAGTGATAGACAGACAATCAAAATGAAGGCCCAGCCAACTTTTCTGATGAAGGAGTTTGTAGTATGGGAACCTCTTTTGGAATCCTTTTAACACGGGTGGGTACAGTGAAGGTGATCCTGAGTTTCTAATTTCTTGACGCATTAAATTTCCATTCTGCACTCACTCTAATCTCTCAGTCTTTATTCTCCCCCATTTTCCAGCAATGCCCAAAGAGAGAATGAGGACCAGCCCTTCATTTTCATTTTAGGTATGTTGAAGCTCTCAAGACACAATGTTGAATTTAACAATTTCAGCTTTTCCCGCTCTCCACAGATGTGACTATATTTCTTGGTTTCAGTTTTATTCTTTTTCCCTCTGCTGCCCCTTTTCAAAAGCAATTGTCACCTTGACATGTGTCTACACCCTATCACAGGCATTTCCTCTGTTCATCTTCGCTCCCTACTCTTTCTGCAGCTTAAAACACACTTGTATTCTCATGTTTCCAATTCCAATGAAGGGTTTTTGACCTGAAACATTGGCTCTGTGTCTTTTCCCAATATTGCTGCTTGACCTGCTAAGTGCTTCCAGCATTCTCTGTTTTGGATTTCCCTCATAAGCAGCTCTTCATTCATGAGGAATGATTTGATGCTGTTTCATTACAGTCGGAGTGATGCCAGTAGATGGCGCTGCAGTTGAATCAATTTGTTCTCTTTCTGGCGTGTGGATTCAGTAACTGCTGATCTGAATTACCTACTTTTTATTTAGCATTAAAACATATGCTTATCGGCACCATATCGCAACACTTCTCTCTGAAAAAAATATAATAAAGCACTCAGTGTGGGAAAACTAAAGCTAATTCCTCCGCAAGTTGTTATTCTCCCCATGTCACTGCTGCTATGTTATCTAGAGCCCCACTACTGAGCAAACAGGATATGTGAGGTAACCTCACCTTCCTCACCATGTGCTTTGATAACATATTACTCGGCCCCATTTCTAATATCAAAAGTTCCATTGACACTTACCTGAGTTTCACTAGATTTCTCTTCCCTAACTACACCATTTTGTAAGTCATCTTCACTGTTTCTGCATCTTCACCCATCTTAAATCCTTTCCAACTTCCTTCAGTTTGTGGTCACAAGAGAATCATACAGAAAGACAAAATTTGGTGAATCACATTTTCAATCCTTCATCTGACATACAAAATTTTCTGTGGCCATATTATCTCCCGACATCTCTCATCTTGTCCGGAACTATGGAGGACTCTGTACCACCTATTCTTTCATTCCTGATCCTATACTGTTCTGCGACGTCACCGGTGCCAAGCTGCATGGGTCCTAGTGCCCTTCCCTTGGACAACATCGGTGGCGTGGAGAGGGGAAGGCCTGCAGCTTGGGCAACTGCCAGTCTCCCATACAACCCTGCCCAGGCCTGCACCCTGGAAACTCCAGGCGCAGATCCATGGCCTCTCGAGACCAACGGATGCCACCGCCATACTGTATCAATATCCATTCCTTTAGCTACTTGCCTCATTCCCCTACTTCGACTGGTGAAATGGACAAATTTTGCTCAACTTCATATTGACTTTCCTCTCAATCACCATCCAATGCTTTACAAAGCATTCTTAACACTTACAGTTTGTACAACGTACAGATGATGCTGTGCTGCGCCATTCACTTTATTGATAGAATTGGAGTTATGCCCTCTTGAAGTGACATGTTTATAATAATGTAAAGATCTAATGAGAGACAATGTTATTCCAGAGTGATACCTTGCCTGGTGAGAGCACATTTCAGAAATTTAGACTCACACTACACACAGTTTATTGCCCACATTTCATAATGAAATTACTGCAAATAGAAAATTTTCTTCTGAAGAACTTAACTCTGTAAATTTATCCATTTGTGAAAAAAGATCCAGTGTTTTCCTGGCGTATATGATGAATAAACTCTTCTTGGGCTTCCAGCCTGAGATTTTAAAATCAATACCTGTACCTGGCTGGAAGCCCGAGAAGGGTTTATTTATCTATTTGTGTTATTGTTAATTATATTAAACACATCCATATTTTCTTATCTACTGTATGACCTAAAAAAATCTTAATTGGTAATCTCTGTCTCAATACTTATAGAGGAGTTGGTCATTTTTTGTTAAGAGTATTCTGTACTTACAAGACAAACCCGCAAAAATGTAATACTATTATAAGTTAAACTCACTATTTCTCTTGTTAAAGCAAGTCTAGCACTAGTTTCATTACCTTGAGTAGGAGCACGATGTTATATTGTCTGCTATATGGGACAGAGAGAGTGGAGAAGCAGGGGGTTGCACAGATATGTGTGAATTAATGCACACTGCTCCTATAAGCAATGTTAAATTGGCAGAAAATTATTTATTGCATAATGGAACGAAAAATGTTCCATCAGCTCTTAAATCATGCTAACTCTGTCAAAGTGCTCCAAACTACAATAGTATAATGATTAAGCAGAGCAAGACTGCCCTATTCAAACCTGAAGCTCTTTGACTTCAGTTGTACTGCAATATGCAGCTGCAGAGCAAACATTGCATTACAGCAACACCAAGTTATTATTAAAAGTATTCTGGTAGTAAATACATTTCAAATGCTTAAGTCATATTTAAAATATTAACAGAACAGAAGAGAATGACAGAAGCACACCACACACAGTCACCGATGCGTTCTGAGAACAGGGTGTTTGAACTTCAAAGGAGCAATGCCTACCTTTACATAAAACAGTTTATTGATCTCCAGAGGAGAGTAAGTTGCTAGTACATTGCTGGCTAGACAGGTGCTTTTTACAGTTCATTCTAAGCACAGTAGGGGGGAGATTATACTTTTCATGATGACTATTTTTCACTCCGCAGACTCCTGTTTACAAGTCTTTGAGATGACTAATTGAGCACCTTTCTGGAACTACTGATTTCTACTCTCCAGCTGTGTTCATTATCAGCAAATAGCAGAGTAAACTGTTGAAAATCCCCCAGTACTGGAGGATCAATTAGGAATAAGCAATAAAATTAGTTCCTGTGTCTGAATTAAAATTAATTCAGAACTGGTTGACTCCATCCCAATTTATTCTGGCAGAATTTGTGCAAACATTTTATTAACAGGTCAAGCTGGGTACAAGGGATAAGCAGAGAATTATAGTGTCCTGTGTAGCACCCAACAAATACAAAGCAAGTCATCACCACTTTTGTGATTAGGATTGAAAAAGGGTCTTCGCCCAAAACATTAACTGTTTATTGATGTACATAGATGCTGCCTGACCTGCTGAGGTCCTCCGGCATTTTGTGTGTGTTGCTAGGGGAGCTACAATTGGGATTCAGACAATAATGAGCAAGGTGGGGAAAGCAGAATGGGTTTCTTTGCAGCCCAGTTTTAACCAAGGAAGGGGATGGGGGACAGGCTGTGATTTCTGTGAGGCCTGATAGCAGCCAATGACATTGGGAAGGTAGTGGATTAAAGGGTATAAGACGTGCCACCACAAGAAGTCTGGTTAAAGGTTCAGTATTCAAGTGGGAGCAGGAATTTATAGAAAAAGATCACATGCACGGACACCTTGTATACATGCCTGGAGGCTGGTGTGGGATTTGCATTCAGATGGGTTGGGTGGGTTGTTAGGGATGGTTATGATTTGAGAAAACATGAAAAGTGAATTTAAAGCTTACTGTCTGAGTCTCCTCTGGCACCTGGTATCCAGTCAGGCAAGCCGGGCCTGGGATGAAACTGACACAGTAACCTCTCTGGTCAGCGTTGCACATCCAGTCCTGATGATGCCATGAATTGCATATTTTAAAGCTTCCTTCCTGTAGGCATCGTGCTGATCTGCTCAAAGTACCAGATTAATGTGGGAACTCGGGAGGGAAACAGGATCAGTGGATAAGAAATTCCTGTAAATTTAATTGCCAGGTCTTTGTTTTCCAGGTTTACAGCTGGTGGTTGTTAGAGCTGAGGCCACAGTGTTTCTGATGCTCCTTAAGGCAAGTGGCCTTTAACATTTAAAGGGGAAGTGCAGTCTCATTGCAGAAAGGTGAAGATGAAGGTTGGCTCGAGTAGTTGTCTCGGGTGAGGTCACCAACTTCACTTAAGCACATTTGCAACCCTTTCTCTGGGCAAAGGCTCTGTGTCCCCTGGCCTGCAAGGAATTCTTCCAGGCAGCCTTTCTGAACCACTAAGAAAATACTGCACAGCTGGTCAAAGCCAAGAGCACAGCTCCTAAAAACCACAATCTTAGGAATGTCCAGTGACCTCATCAGAAGTGTCATGATGTGAAGTATGTTGGATTTTTACTCTCTCATCATATTCCTAATTATTCTACCCACAATGCCCCATGCCTACCCTTCAGCCTCTTACAGGCACTGTCCTCATTGTCATTTCCATAAATGTTTTGCAGACTTCACATTTAACATATCATACCCCAGCTATTCTAACCCGGATAGCTAGCCTTAAATTTGAAAAGGACTCTCATTAACCCATTTTCTTTATTTATTTGTTTGTTCACAGATTATGATGGGCACTCTAGAATTTACTGTACATCTTTTCCTTCTCTTTGATCTAACTGTTCTGAAAAATCATGTAAGAAGGCAATTGGGAATGAACCACATTGCTGTGTATCTGGAATCAGACTTCATGAAGGAGTCTGTCAGAATTAGGTTTAATATCACTGGCATATGTTGTTAAATTCATTGTTTTGTGGCAGAAGTACATTGTAATATATAATTATAATAACATTTTAATTATAATAAATATATATATAAATAAATTAAACAGGTAATGCAAAAGGAGAGCAAAAAATAGTGAGGTAGTGTTCATGGGTTAATTGCCCATTCAAAAATTTGATGGTGGAGGGGAAGAAGCTGTCCCTAAAATGTTGAGTGTGTGTCTTCAGGCTTCAGACTAATTCCTTGATGGTAGCAGTGAGAAAATGCCATGTCCTCTTCTTATCTCTAAAGGCAAGATGACACAACCATAAACAAATGAAGATCTGCAGATGCTGGAAATCTAAATAACACACCCAAAAGGCTGGAGGAACTCAGCGGGCCAGACAGCATCTATCGAGAAGAGTACAGTCAATATTTCAGGCTGAGACCCTTCATCGGGACTAAACAAAATGGATGAGGAGTCAGAGTACAGAAGTGGGGGGAGGGGAGGAAGAACCACAAAGCGATAGGTGAAACTGGGAGGGGAAGGGATGAGGTAAAGAGCTGGAAAGCTGATTGGTGAAAGAGATGCAGGGCTGGAGAAGGGGGCATCTGATAAGAGAGGACAGAAGTACATGATGCAATTGAGGCTGACGAGGGAAGTCAAAGCAAACGTAGAAGCTAAAGAGAGGGCATATAGTAGAGCAGAAATTAGTGGGAAGTTTGAGGATTGGAAAGTTTTTAAAAACCAACAGAAGGCAACTAAAAAAGTCATCAAGATGGAATACAAAGGAAAGCTAGCCAATAATATTAAAAGGATAATAAAATTTCTTCAGATTTATAAAATATAACAGCGAGGCAAGAGTAGATACTCGAACTGCTGGAAAATGATGTTGGAGTGGTACCAATAGGGGACAAGGAAATGGCAGATGGACTGAATGCCAGATGTTTGAAAGTGTCAGGGGGCAGAAATGAGTGAAGTTGCCATTACTGGGGAGAAAGTGCTTGAGAAACTGCAAGGTTTGAAGGAATATAGGTCAGCTGGACCAGATGGTCTGCACCACAGTGCTCTGAAAGAGGTGGCTGAAGAGATTGTGCAGACATTAGTAATGATCTTTCAAAAAACAAAGGATTCTGGCATGGTTCCCGAAGACTGGAAAATTGCAAGTGTTACTCCACTCTTCAAAAAGGAGGGAAATTCTAGACCAATTTGTCTGACCAAAGTAGTTGGGAAGAGGTTGGATTCGATTGTTAAGGATGTGGTTTGGGGATGCTTGGAAGTATTTGATCAAATAGGCTGAAGTCAGCATGGTTTCCTTAAGGGAAAATCTTGTCTGACAAATATGTTCCAATTCTTTGAAGTAATAAATAGCAGGATAGACAAAGGAGAATCAGTGGATGTTGTGAATTTCGATTTTCAGAAGGCCTTTGACAAGATGCAACAGGAGACTGTTTAACGAGTTAAAAGCCCATGGTATTACAGGGAAGATACTAGCACGGATAGAGCATTGGTGGATTGGCAGGAGGCAAAAACTGGAAATAAAGGGAGCAATTTCTGGTTAGCTGCCAGTGACTAGTGGTATTCTACAGGGGTCTGTGTTGGGACCACTTCTTTTTTCACATTTTATGTCAGAGATTTGAATGTGTCCAGGTTTGGGGACGATACAAAAATAAGTGGAGGGGCAGGTAGTATTGAGGAAGCAGAATGGCTACTGAAGGATTGAGACAGGTTAGGAAAATGGACAAAGAAGTGGAAGGTGGAATATAGTATTGGAAAGTGTATAGTCATTCACTTTGGTAGAAGAAATAAAAGTATAGACTATTTTCTAAATGGACAGAAAATTCAAAACTCCGAGGTTCAAAGAGACTTGGGACTTTTCATTCAGAACTCCCTAAAGGTTACTTTGCTGGTTGAGTTGGTGGTGAGGAAGGTAAATGAAATGTTAGCATTCTTTTCAAGAGGTTTAGAATATAAAAGCAAGGATGTACTAATGTTGGGGCTTTATAAGGCACTGGTGAAACCTCACTGGGAGTATTGTGGGCAGTTTTGGGCCCATTATCTAAGAAAGGATGCGCTGACTTTGGAGATGGTTCAATGGAGCCTTTCACAAAAATGATTTGGGGATTGAAACGCTTATCGTCTGAGGAGTGTTTGATGGCTCTGGGCCTGTACTCACTGGAGTTTAGATGAATGAGGTGGGATCTCATTGAAACCTGTTGAATGTTGAAACACCTAGAGTTGATGAGGAGAGGATGTTTCCTATGGTGCGGAAATCTATGACCAGAGGTTACAGCCTCAGAATAGAGGGATGTCCATTTAGAGCAGAGATAAGCAGGAATTTCTTTAGCCAAGGGTTGGTGAATGTGTGGAATTCATTGCCACAGGTGGCTGTGGAGACCACGTCATTGGGTATATTTAAGGCAGAGGTTGATAGAGCATGTAGGAATATGGGGAGAAGGCAGGAGATTGGGGATGAGAGGGAAGAATGGATCAGCCATGATGAAAAGGTAAAGATGACTCAATGGATAAATGGCCTAATTCTGCTCCTATAACTTATGGTCCTGATAATGAGGGTCCTTAATGACGGATGCTGCCATTTGAAGTTGTCCTTGCTGCTGGAGAAACTGGCGCCTCTGCTGGAGCTGGCTGAGTTTAAAACTTCCTGCAACTTTTTCTGATCCTCTGCAGAATCTCCTCCACAGCAGTTGGTGATGCAACCAGTTAGAATACTCTCCACGGTACATTTCTAGAAATTTGCAAGAGTCTTTGGTGACATACTAGGTCTCTTCAAACTCCCAATGAAGTATAGCCGCTGTTGTGCCATATTGTTAATTGCATCAATATGTTGGGCCAGGGTAGATCTTCAAAGTTACTGTCAGCCAGGAACTTGAAACTGCTCACCCTTTCCACTGCTGATTCCTCACCGAGGACTGGTGTGTGATCAGCATTCATGGAACAGCACACCCGGATGCCATCCCTATCATTGGGGGGGGGGGGGGTGAATTTCAACAAGACCAACTTGAAGATGTTTCTGAATAACAACTACAACATATCACCTCTGGAATTAGATGAGCCAACAAACTTGACCACTGTTATACCACCATCGAGAACACTTATTGTGCCAGCCCATGCCCACACTTTAGAAAATCTGATCACCTGGCTGTGATCCCAGCATATGGTAAGGGACTCAAGACCACAGCACAAGTGATGAGGACAAGGCAGGCATGGTCAAGGGAGGCAGAAGACCACTTACAGGACTGCTTTGAGTCAGTGGACTGGACCATATTCAGGGATTCATCTTCGAATCTGAATTAATACATCACAGTTGTCATTGACTTCATCAAAATCAATGTGGATGAGTGTGTGCCTTCAAGAACACACTGGACATATCCAAGCCAAAACCCGTGGATGAACCAGGAGATTTGTAGCTTGCTGATGGCCAGATCTGTGGCATTCTAGACCGGTGATCCAGAACTATACAAGAAGAAGTCTGGGTATGACCTACAGAAGTGTATTTTAAGAGCAAAAGAAACAATTCCAATTGAAGTTAGAGATGGAAACATCAGCTCTGTCAGGGTTTGTCATCTATTACTTCTTACAATGCAAAGTCTAACGTCATGAATGGGCTCAGTGACTTTTACGCATACTTTGAAAGGGAGAATAAATCTACATCTGTGTGAATCACTGCAGCTTCTGGTGACCCTCTGATCTCTCTCTCAGAAGGAGACATCAGACGAACTTTCAAGAGAGCGAGTCCTTGAAAAATTTCAGGCCCTGATGGTGTACCTGGTAGGGCACTGAAAACCTGTGCTGACCAACCAGCGGGAGTGTTCAAGGACATCTTTAATCCCTCACTGCTGCAGTCAGATTTTCACACCTGCTTCAAAAGGGTAATAATCATACCATTGCCAAAGGAGAGCAGAAGGAGCTGACTCAATGACTATTGCCCTGTTACACTCGTATCTACTGTGATGAAGTGTTTTCAGAGGTTGATCACAGCTTAGAATCAACACTTGCCTGAGCAAGGACCTGCTCCTGCAGCAATGTGCCTATCACCACAATAGGTCTAAACCTCTCTACTCAGCCTTGGTTCACCTGTACCATAGCAATACTTACATCAGGCTGCTGTGTATTGACTATAGCTCAACGCTCAACATAATCATACCTTCAGTTCTAATCAACAAGCTTCAAATCCTGGGCCTCCCTGCCTCCCTCTGCAACTGGATCCTTGACTTCCTCATCGGGAGATCAGTCAATGTGGACTGGAAATAACATCTCCTCCTTCATGACACACCTCATAGTTGCATGTTTAACCATGATCAATGAGTACTGTCAGATGTATTTTATCACAGTGGGGTTGGTTGTACTGATTCACTGTCTATCTTGTTTGCAGCTTTTGAAGAAGGCTAAGGGCTTGAGCTCCAAGGTTCAATAAGGTGTCTTGTTAAAGCACAATTTAGGAAAAATAAGAGGTCTGCAGTCACAATAACAAGATCATAGTCCCAAACACACAGAAGGAAAATGGTTGTTGAGGTCCTCAGTGTATGCAGTAACACCCAGAGCATATACGTTCTCAAAAGGAAGAAGTTTATTGTCATTTCCCATGAAAATGAGTGAGAATGTCTTCCTGTTTCCTGTCATCTTTCCATTACAAAGTGTAATTTCCACCATTGTCATGTTGAGTGATTTTCTGAACAGTTGCTTAGAACAAAAACCTAACAACTTTCTGAAGATATTTTACAAAAACGAGGAAGGTATGCGAGTTTGGGGTTGGCCAATGGTAACGGGTTATTTCTGTTGAACGTGTCTGCTCCCACCAATTGTCTTACTCAGACGGGGGAGATGGTACTCAAGATATATGAACAAAGAGCAGGAAGCTGGATGCACTCATAAATAGAAAGTTTGTCTGCAATACCGTAGCTCTACTATCTTACAACATTGCGGATGAAGCATCCAATGACCCTATGATCTATGTCTCGGAGGCTGATGTCCAAGCATCCCTCAAGAGGGTGAACTCTCACAAGGTGTCAGGTCTTGATGGTGTGAAAACCAGTGAAAACCTGTGTCAACCAAATGGCTTGAGTATTCAAACACACCTTCAATGTCTTACTGCTGCAGTTTGAGTTTCCCACCTGTTTCAAAAGGGCAACAATTATTCTCATGCCCAAGAAGAGCAGGCTGAACTGTCTCAACAGCTATCATCCAGTAGCACTCACAAATATGGTGATGAAGAATCAAAAGATTGGTCATGGCTAGAATTAACTCCTGCCTGAGCAAGGACCTGGATCTATTGCAATATGCCTACTGCTATAAATGGTCTACAGCAGATGCAATCTCACTGGCTCTACACTCAGCTTTGGGGCAGATAGACAACAGCAAAAACATATGTCAAACTGCTCTTTTGTGATTATGGCTCAGTTTTCAATACCGTCATTCCCTCACAACTAATCAACAAGCTTCTGTACCTTCTTCTGCAAATGGATCCTTGACTTCTTCACTGGGACATCACGGTCAGTGGAGATTAGTTAAGTCTTCTCCAGTTTGAGATCAACACAGGTGCATCTCAGTGATGCATACTCAGCTCACTGATCTAATCTCACCACGCTCATGACTGTTTGGACAAGCACAGCTCAACCACCATCAATAAATTTTCAAATGACACCACTGTTGGTAGAACCTTAGATGGTGTTATGGAGGCTTACATGAGTGAAATAGATTGGCTAGTTGAGTGGTGTCACAACAAATACCTCAAGTTCAACATCACTAAGACTAATCACAAGTTTCAAGAAGGGAATATCAGGAGAACACCATGCCTCATTGAGGAGTCAGCAGTGGAAAAGGTGAAGAGTTTTATGTCCGTGGGCATCAACACCTCAGAGTATCTATCCTGGGTTCAACAGATCAATGAAATCATGAAGATTCGACACCAGAGGCTTTATTTTGAAAGAAGTTTGACGAGATTTGGTATGCTGCCACAGACTCTAACGAATTTCTCTAGATATGCTGTCCAGTGGAGAACATTCTAACTGGTTGTATTACAGCCTGATATGCAACCTCCCAGGCAAAGTATCACAAGAAGCTTGCAGAAGGTTGTAGGCTTAGCGAACTCAATCAAGGGCACAATCGTCCTTATCCTCAAGAGTTGTAGCCTCAAGAGGTGGCATCCATCATCAAACACCATCACCATCCGGAACATGCTCTCCTCTTGTTACTACCATCTGTGAGACATTGGCCTGAAGGCCCAAGCTCAACTACTTAGAAACAGCTGCTTGTCCTCTGCCTTCAAATTCCTGAACAATGCATAAAGCCATGAACACTGCCTTGGTAATCCTTTACCTTGCACTGTTTATTTATATTTGTAGTTTATGGATTGTTATACCTTTGCACTGTACTGCTGCTGCAAAACAACAAATTTCAAGTTATATGATAGTGATAATAAACCTGAATCTTATTCCTTAATTTTTAACACAAGAAATTCTGCAGATGCTGGAAAACCAAAGCAACACACACAAAATGCGGGATGAACTCAGCAAGCCAGGAGCCTGGAGCAGAGAAGAGTACCCAGACAGTGGAAGACATCCTGTATTGTCCCGGTACCGAAGAAACCACAACCAAAGGAGTTGAATGACTTCAGACCTGTTGCCTTGACGTCGCACGTGATGAAGACCATGGAGCGGCTGATAATACAGAATCTGAGGCCACAAACCAGGCACGCCCAGGATCCTCTTCAGTTTGCATATAAGGAGAAGGTGGGAGTGGAGGATGCTATCATGTATTTGCTGCACAAATCACTCTCTCACCTAGAGGGGGTCAGTTGTGCTGTGAGGATTACATTCCTTGACTTCTCTAGTGCCTTTAACACCATCCAGCCCAAGATCTTAAGGCACAAACTAACGGAGATGGGAGTAGACTCTCACATGGTGGATTGGATAGTGGACTACTTGACAGATAGACCTCAGTATGTGCGGTTGGGAGACTGTAGGTCTGACACGGTGGTCAGCAGCACAGGGGCGCCGCAGGGAACCGTACTCTCTCCGGTCCTGTTCACCCTGTACACATCAGACTTCCAATATAACTCAGAGTCCTGCCATATGCAGAAGTTCGCTGATGACACGGCCATAGTGGGGTGTGTCAGGAATGGACAGGAGGAGGAGTATAGGAAACTGATACAGGACTTTGTGATATGGTGCAACTCAAACTACCTGCGTCTCAATATCACCAAGACCAAGGAGATGGTGGTGGACTTTAGGAGATCTAGGCCCCATATGGAGCCAGTGATCATTAATGGAGAACGTGTGGAGCAGGTTAAGACCTACAAGTATTTGGGAGTACAGTTAGACGAGAAGCTTGACTGGACTGCCAACACAGATGCCTTGTGCAGGAAGGCACAGAGTCGAATGTACTTCCTAAGAAGGTTGGCGTCATTCAATGTCTGTAGTGAGATGCTGAAGATGTTCTATAGGTCAGTTGTGGAGAGCGCCCTCTTCTTTGTGGTGGCGTGTTGGGGAGGAAGCATTAAGAAGAGGGGCGCCTCACGTCTTAATAAGCTGGTAAGGAAGGCGGGCTCTGTCGTGGGCAAAGTACTGGAGAGTTTAACATCGGTAGCTGAGCGAAGGGCGCTGAGTAGGCTACGGTCAATTATGGATAACTCTGAACATCCTCTACATAGCACCATCCAGAGACAGAGAAGCAGTTTCAGTGACAGGTTACTATCGATGCAATGCTCCTCAGACAGGATGAAGAGGTCAATACTCCCCAATGCCATTAGGCTTTACAATTCTACCACCAGGACTTAAGAACTTTTTAAAAGCTATTATTAATGCTTTTTGAGACGGTGATTTAGATGCATATCATATTTTTTTACTGAGTTAAGTATTGTATGTAATTAGATTTGCTACAACAAGTGTATGGGACATTGGAAAAAAAGTTGAATTTCCCCATGGGGATGAATAAAGTATCTATCTATCTATCTATCTATGGAAATGATGTTTTGGACCAACCCCCTTCTTCAGAACTGGAAAGGAAGGGGGAAGATGCCAGAGTAAAAAGGTGTGGGGAGGGAAGGGAAGCTAGCTGGAAGGAGATAGGTGAAGCGAGGTGAATGGGTAAGGTCAAGGGCTGGAGAGGAAGGAATCTGATAGGAGGGGAGAGTGGACCATAGGAGAAAGGGAAAGGTGAAAGGCTGGTGGGAAGGGGGAACAGGCTAGAGTGGAGAATTGAAGAAGGGGAGGGGGAGGGATAAAGTATGTTTACTGGGAGGAGAAATAGATATTCATGCCATCAGTTTGGAAACTACCCAGACAGAATATAAGGTGTTGCCTCTCCACTCTGAGGGTAGTCTTATTGTGGCCCAAGAGGAGGCCATGGATTGACATGTTGGAACGGGAATGGGAATTGGAATTAAAACATTTGGCTACTGGGAAGTTCCTCTTTTGGTGGATGCAGCAGAGGTGCTTGAAGCAGGTCTCACCAGTGCAGGTGAGGCTACATTATGAGCACCGAATACAAAAGAGATTGTAGATTCGCAGGTGAAGTGTTGCTTCACCTGGAAGGACTATTAGAGACTCTGACTATAAGTGAGGGAGGAGGTGAATGGGCACTTTGGCCACCTGCAGGGATAAATGCCGAGAGGGAGATTAGTGAGAAGGGACAAATGGACAAGGGAATCAGGGAAGGAGCGATCCCTGTATAAAGCAGAGAATTGCGGGGAGGTAAAGATGTGTTTAGTTGTAGGATCCATTTGGAGATGGTGGAAGTTGGAGAGAACAGTGTGTTGGATATGGAGGCTCATAGGCTGGTAGGTGAGGACAAGAGTAACTCTAATATTGTTAAGGTGGCAGGAAGATGGTTTGAGTGCGATGTTTGGGAAATGGAGGAGATGCAGGTGAGGGCAGCATCAATGCTGGAGGAAGGGAAACCACATTCTTTGAAAAGCACCCCCTCTGCTATCCTGGAAAGGAAAGCCTCATCCTGAGAACTGATGGAGCAGAGATGAAGGAACAGAGAAAAGGGAAATGCATCTTACAGGAGACAGATTGGGAAGAGGTATAGACAAGATAGCTGTGGAATCAGCAGGTTTATAAAACAGTTTGTCTCTAGAGATGGAGACAGAGAGATCAAGAAAGTGGAGGGAGGTGTCAGAAATGGATCGAGTATACTTAAGAGCAGGGTGGAAGTTCGAGGCAAAGTTGATGAAATCGCAAGCTCATCGTGGGTGAATGAGGCAGCATCAATGCAATGATCAAAGTAATGGAGAAAGAACTGGGGAGCATTACTGGGGAAGGTTTGGACTGATAATTAGTCCTTCATTCTTTTTTAAGAACATGTCCTTAATTTTTATACCCTATTCATATACCAGCTGCACAGCAACAGTATGAAACCTCATATAAAGCACCTTAATTGAATCAGGACTAAATTGAAAAGCAGCCTGGATTTGTGGGAACCTTCCTATTACTGCATGTCCCATCTTTAGTGACCAGTGAAACCAAATGCACTGGTTTGCTTAATTGAACAGAATATCTGATACTGGTTTCACCAAGGCATCTCGAATCAATTGTCCTACATATGCCACATGCTCCCTCACACTGAAGCTTGAAAAGAACCTTGGGCAAAAGAATTGAGGACAACCATCAATTTATTGCCATTAGCATTGTGGTCAGATCATTTTGTGAGATTATCAACTGAGAAAATATCACTCTCCTTGCACATTACTATTCTGTGAGATCATGGTAACTGATCTTCTGTTTAACGAACTTTTATTGAGGATATGGTTGCTACACAAAACTCTCCTCCCTTGTGGGAATATAAAATGCTGAAAAATTTCAGTCAATCTGGCAGCATTGGTGGAAAGTAAAGTCAATGATTCGGTTCAAAGACCCTTCATCGGAACCTCTTCTACAACCTGAGATAGTAATTAATTCTTTTACCACAAGTGCTTCCTGGCATGTTGACTTCTTCCAATATTTTCTATTTTTAATTCAGATTTCCACCATCTGCAGCTTTTTATGGATTGTACCATACTGGTTTTCGATTTAAAACAGGAAGGCATGAAAATTCATCCGACAGTGACAACTGAAGAGTGACCCTTAACTCAAGCACCTAATAAAGTGGTCACTGAGAGTATGTTCATGGTCTTTTGCTATAGTAGCCCATCCACTTCAACGTTTGAAGTGTTATGCACTCAGAGATGCTGTTCTGTACATCTCTGTTACAATGTGTGATTATTTGAGTTAGTCACCTTCCTGTCAGCTTGAACCTATCTGACCATTCTCCTCTGACTTCTCTCATCAACAAAGTGCTTTTACACACAAAGCTGCTGCCGACTGGATTTTTTTTTTGTTTTGGGCATCATTCTCTGTAAACTCTAGAGACTATTGTGCATGAAAAGCCCAGGAGATCAGCAGTTTCTGAGATTCTCTAACTACTCTGTCCAGCAGCAACAAGCAACATGGTCAGCTTGTAATCGCGCATCTTCCCCATTCTGAAACTTTGTCTGAACAATAACTGAACTGTTTGACATTGTCTGCATGCTTTTATGCATTCAGTTGTTGCCACGATTGGCTGATTAGATATTTGCACTAATAAGCAAGTGTACAGGTGTACCTGATTAAGTAATCTCTGAGTGTATATTAATTGAGAGATGTTATGCTACGGCAACAATGAATATAGAATTGAGACAAGTTTTTACAAACAAATAAACATTTATTTAAACTCTGCTCAATAAAAATGAAAAATAAACAAACGACTAACTTAACCAGAAGTTAACTGCTATACGGCAACTTGAACAGTTCTTAAAGCAATAAATGTGAACACAGTTCTTAAAGAGATAAATGTGAAAGTCCAAATGGTTTATACAGTCAATTAGGAGAGACTTTCCTGAAGTAATGAATTCCTTGACAACGTAACGTTACTGCTGATACCAGCCAAGATATGCTTTGCCCGAAGGATTCACAATGAAGGAAATAAATACGGCTTGAAGGAACTGAACTTTTTCTTGACGAATAACACTGTGTCCAACCCTTTCTGCCCTCACAAGACAGGGGTTATCTCGGATGCAGGTTACTATCTCCGGAACGAAGATCCAATAAGGTCAATCCTGTATTACCACCGACGACACCAATTTATTCGATCCTTTGGGTTTCCGTACCTCGATAAATCTTCACTCTCCAATACTTAAGACTTTAAAATTAAATCGAAGATACATCAAACATAACTGGCAGTGACTTTCAAAATGCTGGCACAATGACAATGTACTTTACAGTAAGAATCAAAACTCCACTTTAAAACAAAACTGTGTCATGAAACCAAATATGCAGCATAACGGAGTAACGGACAGCCCAAACGACGTCCCAACAAAAACTCTTGCGTCACAGCAGGCTTGCCCCGTTTTATACCTGTTGAAAACAGGCCATCACATGACCTCACACTGGCAGGAAAATACATCACTCCACCATCATAAGACCATTATATCACGCTCAATTACATCATGGTCATGTGACCGTCATAAGATACCCACATGGTATGTAACAGAGATCAACCCCAAATGTCAAATATTAAAGGAAATGCATATAAGGTGAGAGGGAGCATGTTTAAAGGATTTATGCAGGGCAATTTTTTTTTCCACGCAAGTGGTGGATGCTTGGAATGGACTGCCAGTAGTGGTGGACGCAGATATGAGAGTCCCATTTGAGAATATTTGGACAGGCACATGATTAAGCCGGGTATAGAGGGAGAAGAGACTTAGTGTAATTTAATATTGTGTTCTGCACAGACATCTCAGGATGAAGGTTCTGTTCCTGTGTTGCACTGTTCTAGGTTCTATGTCTCTACAAAATGAAAAGAGTAATTGCTGGAAATATGCAGTTCAACCAAATATTCTTACACTGATCCCACTATAATGTCAAACTATTTTCTCCTCTTCCTATCAACTCCAACCAGGCTTTTCTATTCCCCTACACACTAGGAGCAGTTGCTGGTGGCCAATTAATCTATCAATGCACATGTACTTGGGATATGGGAGGAATCCAAAGCTGAAACTTCATGCAGACAGCATTGAAACTGGACCTCTGTGGAGCTGTGTGACAGGAACTCTCAGAATCAACAATTTCCATAAGAAATATTACCACTTATTAAAGGGAAATATAAAAAAGATAAAATTTCAAAGTTCTAAGTAAACTTATTATCAATGTTTATGTATGTCACCATATACTATGCTGAGATTCATTTTATTGCGGGCATTCAAAATAAATGCAAAGAAACAACAACAAAAACAAGCAACATAATAATAAATAAGCAATAACAATGGAGAACATAAAATGAAGAGTACTTGAAAGTGAGTCCACAGCTTGTGGGAACAGTTCAGAGTAGGGGACTAAACACATAATCTTATGGTACACCTGTGCTGATGGAGATTGTGCAGAAGATGTTGTTGCTAATCCAAACTGACTGTGATCTACAATTGAGGAAATCAAGGATCCAGGACAAGGAGATATTGATGCCTAGGTCTTGGAGTTTATTGATTCATATTGAGGGGATGATAGTTGTAACTGCACCGGTCCAATGAAATAATGGTCACACAACATACAGATGTCCTTGAAGACTTATTTTAGTTTCTCTCTTTCTTCAGTAGACACCGTGAAAACTACAAGAAAATAAAGGTCATAAAAGGTTTGAAACATACATCTCTCAGTCTTTTAAAGTCTCTCAAGCTAGTGTCTGCCGATAAACAGGCCCAAACACCTTAGCACAATAGAAGTGTGCTGAAATCAAATAAATGACTAAAAACATATCACACTCTCCATAGGAAGGCACATCAACAACATTGTACACAATATATAAACAAATAAAGCAATTACCGTATGCGCCTCTCAGACCATATGCAGAATAGGGTTATTTTAGGGCCATATGTTTTTCTCTGCTTCCATGTTGATTCTGACCCATAATACCACAGTCATGCTTTTAATTAAACTCTGGTCATGTGACCTATTAAACTCTACATTAAAATAAAACCTTAAAAATAATCATGAATTTATGACAAAAACATAAAATAAACATCTCAATGAAACATGCCTCTGAGACAGTTACAATAGTATTAAATGAAGGAGCTGTTTCAATGAAGAGCATCCTGATGTATGCATCTTTACAATCGAGATGTTCCAGTGTTGAGTGAAGGGCCAAGGTAATGGCATCTGCTGTCGACCTGTTGTGACAGTAGGCAGACTGGAGTGGATCCAAATCGCTCCTCAGGCAAGAAGTGATATGCATCATCAACAACCTCTCAAACCACTTCATCACAGTGGATGTAAATACTACTGGACGATAGTCATTGTGGTAGGTTATCATGTACTTCTTAGGTTTGAAGCAGGTGGATACCTCAGACTGCTGAAGTGAGAGCTTAAAGATATTAGTGGATACTTCAGCCAGTGATTAGCACAGGTCTTCAGTACTCAGCCAGATACCCCACCTGGGCCAGATGCTTTCCATGGGTTTAACTTCCTGAAGGACGCTCTCAAGTTGGCCTCAGAGTCTAAAATTACAGGGTTGTTGGGTGCTGTGGGAATTCATGAAGATGCCTCCATGTTTTGATAGTCAAAGCAAGCATAAAAGGTATACAGTGTATCTGGAAGAAAAACCTTGTAATCTGTCTTGCTTGATTTCACTTTGTAGGAGTGATAGCATCCAAGCCCTGCCACAGCTGTTGAGCATCCTTCAGTGATTTAACTTTGCTACTTTGCATGTAAAATGGCTTTCCAGAGGTCATACCTGGACCTCCTGTATTCTAGTTGATCACCAGAACTAAACACCATGATCTAGCTATGTCATATTTGTTCAGATGCTCTGATTAGTGCTTGAACATGGCCCGGTCCACCGACTTGAAGCAAACCTGTATATGTTCCTCTTCTTCCTGCAACCATCTGTTTGTTTTTCTTATCTCTGGAATCTTGTTCTTTTGCTTCTGCCTGTATGCAGGTAGAAGGACGACAGCCTGAAAGTGAGATTTCCTGCAATGTGGTCTAGGAAAAGAACGGTCGGTATTCCTAATCATAGTATAACAGTGGCTGACTGTGTTGAGACCCCTTGTGCTGCTGGTGATGCATTGATGATAATTTCTTCAAACAAGCCTGACTGAAGTCCCCAACAATAATTTAAAATATGGCTTTCTGATTGTCTGACTTGGAGTTTATTGATTCATTTGAGGGGGATGATAATATTAAATGATGAGCTATTCCTGTTGTATGCATCTTCACAATCTAGATGTTCCAGTGTGGCTGAAGGGGCTCAGCCTGTCAGATGCTCGGCCGAAAACATCAAATATTTATTGCTTTCCATTGATGCTTCCTGGCCATCTGAGTTCCACCTGTATTTTGTATCTACTACTCTAAAATTTGGAATAGAGCTTACATTTGAAATATTAATTTGCTATATGGAACCATGTCTAGTTCTCAAGATTGCAAATCTATATAGAAGGCTAGATATGCAGGAGTGGGAACTACAAGGAATGTTTTTTAGGTAAATTTGGGAATCTGGGGATGAGCACCTCCTGACAAACTGAATGACACAACTGAGGCAAAATTATTTTAACTCCATTGTTACTTGCCAATTTAGCACAAGCTGCATAGGAGAGCTGATCGGCCATGGCGTTGTGATATTGATGAGGGATACCAAGCCAACAATGAAGAGGAATGGAGCAGCTGGAGTTTGGAAGAAGTACAGAAAACTTCTCTCAGGGAAAAGAAGGTGCATTCTAACTGCACCTAGCTGGCTATCTGGTTCAGAGGGTTTGAGGCATGCAACAAAAAATGGCTGGAGTGGATCAAGAAGATAAAACAGAAATTAAGTCTGTGGGGAATGTGCTCCCTATTGATAACTAGGAAGAACCTGGTCATCTGGTGTGAGGTGCTGTCAGCGTTGTGATACTTGACACAGGTGCGATCTGTCCCCTGATCCTTCAGCTTGGGAATTACCCGGGCTATCTTCTGGATCAAAGATGGAGCAAGTCAGACAGGTCACAATGCACAAGTCCCTGGACAACTGGTGACAAGAACATAATAACTGTCACCCTCACCCTGATGACCACCTTCATATGTGGCTGCATCAGACTGTGTATGGAATCTAAGTACATGGTCACCAACTGCTTGCCAAGGTAGTTGTGAAAGATGGGTGTGTGCGCACTGGTGCACAATGTCTGTCGACTGGATGTTGCTGCGTACCTGTCCTTCATGTTAAAGTTCCTCTGGACCAACACCTTTGACCACAAGTCCATCAGGCAGTGGTCAGCACAGGTTATCCTTCAAACACTGCAGGAGAAGGACTTGATGGACACATTGGGATGGTTTCCTGAACAGATTGTCCAGACCATCTGGCAGAAAGCCTCATCACCTAGTCTCACCAACAGGCACCAAGACTTTGACACCAATTAGATCATTTCTACATTCCTGGAGCATCAGTACCACCACACACTTCCTGCAAGATGACTTTAATGTGGACGAGATAATCGTTCAACTCTTTGCGGACTGTGGGTTTACATAGAGGAGGTTGGAGAAGGATGCAAGAGCCTGCATCACATTTCATCCCGAGTAGCTGTGTGACCAATGCCTTTCTGATCTATGAGCTACTCCCAGGGACGCACACAGAGTTAGGCATCAAATGCTGCTGGAAAAGCATCAAGATAATGCAAGATACCCTTTGGTCTACCCAAAACTTAATGGTCTGCTAGGCCATTGAAAAAAAGCCTCTAAATAATTAACACTAACATACCACTTGTGGATACAGAGGAGCTAACACTCTAGACCACTGTTATACAACCATCAAGAGTGCTTACCATGCCAGCCCACACCTACACTTTGGAAAGTTTGTTCATCTAGCTGAACTTCTACTCCCTGAGTATAGTCAGAGACTGAAGACCACAGCACCAGTGGTGAGGACCAGGAAGGTATAGACAAGGGAGGTCCAGGAGCGCTTACAAGACTGCTTTGAGTTAGTGGACTGGAGAGTATTCAGGGATTTATCTTCAAGTCTGAATGAATATGCCACAATTGTCACTGACTTCATTAAAACCTGTGTAGATGAGTGTGTGCTTATGAGAAGAACAGGGTGACCAGCCTTATTGACAATTATCCAGTAGCCCTCTACTGTGATGAAGTGCTTTGAGAGGTTGGTCAGGCTAGAATCAACACCTGCCTCAGCAAGGACCTGGACCCACTGCAATTTGCCTATTTGCATCTACAGCAGATGCAAGCTCATTGGCTCTTCATGCAGCTTTGGATCACCTGGACAATACAAATGCTTACTATATGTCAAGCTGCTGTTTATTGACTACTGCTCAGCGTTTAACACAATCATTCCTACAAATCTAATCAACAAGCTCCAAAACCTGGGTGTCAGTACCTCCCTTTGCAACTGGATACTTGACCTCTTCACCAGAAGGCCACAGTCTGTGTGGATCGACAATAACATCGCCACCTCACTGGTAATCAACACTGACGCACCTCGAGGATGTGTGCTTAGCCCACTGCTGTATACTTTCCACACCTATGACTGTGTGGCTAGGCACAGCTCAAATGCCATCTACAAATTTGCTGATGACACAATTATTGTTAGCAGAACTTCAGATGGTGACAGGAAGGTGTACAGGAGTGAGATATATCAGCTAGTTGAGTGGTATCACTGCAACAGCCTTGCACTCAACATCAGTAAGACTAAAGAATTGATGGTGAGCTTCAGATAGGGAAACACACTCCAGTTGTCAAAGAGTGATCAGAAGTGGTTAAGGCTGTGTAATTTCACATTCCCTGCTCTACATATTGATACAGTTACTAAGGAGGCACAACAGCAGCTATATTTCATAAAGAGTTTGAGTAGATTTGTTATGTAATTTCTACAGATGTACCATGTGGAGAATTCTAGTTGACTGCATCACCATTTGCTATGGGGGTTGGGGGGAATGACACAGTACAGTATCAAAAATAAACTGCAGGAAGTTGTAAACTCAGTCAGTTCCATCATGCGCACAAGACTTTCCAGCATCCAGGACATCTCCAAGGAGCAATGCAGCATCCATCATTGAGGATGCTAAGACATGACCTCTTCTCATTGCTACCATCTGGGACATGATACAAGAGCCTGAAGGCACACACTGAATGATTCAGGAACAGCTTGTGACCATAATTTGCTGCTTTTATTATTATGTAGCGCAATGTACTGCTGCCGCATAACAACAAATTTCATGACACGTGCCAATAGTCATATTAAACCTGATTCTGATATCAAGATGTCTGTAGAGGAATGTTGCCAACTGGTATATTCCAGGATGAAAGAATATGTCCTGATGGACACACTTGGTGCAGCCACCGCAAGGGCTCGGTGGGGAAGGACCACGGTATAGGATTCTTCTGCTATTGGGCAGAAAGAGGCCAGGTTGGGTGAGGAAACCCCTCAATTACCTAGGCCTCAGTACCTCCTTGTGCCACAAGAACCTCGATTTCCTCATGTGCAGATTGCAGTCAGTTCAGATTGGCAACAACATCTCCTCCACAATCTCTGTCAGCACAGGCGCACCTCAAGGTTGTGTGCTTAGATCCCTGCTCTATTCACTTTATACGTATGACTGTGAGGCTAAGCACACCACTGCTGATACCACTGTCATTGGCTGAATCAAAGGCGGTGACGAATCAGCATATAGGAAGGAGACTGAAAATATGGTTGAATGGCGCCACAACAGCAACCTCTCACTCAATGTCAGCAAGACCAAGGAGCTAATTATTGACTTCAAGAGGAAAAACTGGAGGGCCATGAGCCAGTCCTTATTGGAGGTTTAGAAGTGGAGAGAGTCAACAACTTTAAATTCCTCAGTGTTATCAGTTTGGGGGATCTGTCCAGGTCCAACATGTAAGTACAATTACAAAGAGAGCACAGCAGGGGCTCTATTTTCTTAGAAATCTGTGAAGATTCGGCATGTCATCTGAAACTTTGATAAACGTCTAGAGATGTGCAATGGATAGTACGTTGACAGGCTGCATCACAGCCTGGTATGGAAACACCAATTCCCTTAAACAGAAAATCCTACAAAAAACAATGGATACAGCCCAGTCCATCATGAGTAAAGCCCTCCCCACCATTGAGCACATCTACATGAGGTGCCGTTGCAGGAAAGCAGCGTCATCATCAATGGCCCCCACCATCCAGGTCATGCTACCTTCTCACACCTGCTATTGGGAAATAGATGCAGGAACCTCAGGACTCTCACCACCAGGTTCAGAAACAGTTACCCCTGAACCATCAGGCTCTTGAACCAGAGGGGATAACTGAACTGTTCACCCTATCACTAAAACTGTTCCCACAACCTACGGACTCACTTTCAAGGATTCTTCATCTCATGTTCTTGGTATTTATTGTTATTTATTATTATTTTTGATTTTTTTTAATTTGTAGGGCTTGTTGTGTTTTACACATTGGTTGTTTCTCCGTCTTGTCATGTGTGGTCTTTCATTAATTCTATTGTGTTTCTTTGTAATTAATGTAAATGCCTACAAGAAAATGACTCTTAGGGTTGTATATGAGGACATATATGTACTTTGATAATAAATTTCCTGTGAAGTTTGAACTTTTGAATTATTGTAGTACTGTATCACCCCAGGGGCCCACATGAGTGGCAACTATGCTATTGGTTTTAAGAGATGTAATAGAACTCTACTTAATGCATTGTCAATGAATATAAGAATGAAAAAGCATTGTACAGTTTATTCTTGTAAATTTTTTATCATTATGAATAAAGTTTATTTTGATATAAAAATTACAGTGCTGTCATTCAATCACATAAAAACTCCCATAAATGCATAAGCTTTTTACTCAAATTTTACAAGATTTAGTACAATTGGTGTATATAATATACACTGCAATGTAAAACCTTCTGCCTTCTTATATCAAATACATCTATTATTATTCTTAATTTCAGATTCTCTATTACAGAACGTTTACAGTTAAAGAAATTGTTTTGTTTCTTCTTTGTAAAATGCCATAATGTACAATATTTTGATTATTAATTTATCTGAAGACATGTTGCTGTCCAAGGACTGGTGAGCAGTACGTATATGCTGGAACTGACCATGTTGTGGCATATGATCACCCTCACTCCGTTTCTCGGATCCATTGGTAGCCATTAGAATTTAATTACACTTCGTAAACCCCAGTATACCGAACATAAAGAAAATCCAACCTGGGGAGAAAGAGAATTGAACTGTAAGTCCTTCATTTAAGCAATTTAATCTTGTATAATTGTTCCACTCAACACATACTATATTTACTAAACTATTTTTATTATTTACTCTTGGTAATATAAATGGAAGTATTGTAGCAATGTGCTACACACAGCGCTGAAATAACGACACACAGTCGGTAAGTCGTTTCGAGACTAGTTTATTCAAACTTCGCGGCGCTGGCATTTAATCCCTAGCGCCCGCCCTCTCCGGGCAGAAATGACGTCAGAGGTGCATTACCAAAGTCTCGCCCCGCGCACTGGCTATTTGTGAGCCGGTTCGCCTGCGCAGAAAGTGGGTCGCCACGGTATACAAATTTAAATATGTCTCTTCCCACAACTACAGCTTACCTTTGCAAGTGAGCACAGGAGCAGGAGTAGGTCATTTGATTCCTTGTGCCTATTCTGCCACTCAGCTAAATCATGGCAGATTTTTTACTTCAGTAAGCCCTATCTCTCATTCGTTTAATATCTTAAAGACCTATTGTTCTCTGTTTTATATATACTCAACAAATGAGACCCCACAACCCCATTGGTGGAGAGTTCTAAATATTTGCTATACTGTGAGAGTAGGCACCATAGAACCATAGTGGTTGGCATGACACTATTACAGCTCAGGGCATTCTGGAGGTTGGAGCTGAATTCTGGCACTGTAAGGAGTCTGTACCTCCTCCCTGTGGAATGGCTGGGTTGTCTCCAGGTGTTCCAGTTTCTTCCCAAAGTCCAAAGACCTACTGGGTAGCTTATTTGGTCATTGTAAATGGTCCTGTGATTAGGTTAGGGTTAATCGGGTTTGCTAGGGATTTGCTGGGGTGGTGTGGCCTGAAAGCCTGGAAGGAGCTACTCAGCACTGTATCACTAAATAAAAAAATAATAATAAATGTCTCATTGTTGTGTAGACCCCTGATTTTCAACATCCTAGCCAAGCAAAACATCTTAATGTAAAACATATTTTAGAGCATTGGACAGGATAGACATGAGAAGGTGTTTCCCCTAACTGAGGTATCTCAGATAAAGGGATCACAGTCTCAAAGTAAGAGGTAGATATTGAAGAGAAATTGTGTTGGAATTCCCACTCCAAAGAGTGGTAGAAGTTCAGTCATCAGTTCCATTCAAAACTGAAATTGATGGATTTGTGGCCATTAGAGGAATCAAGAAACACAAGGTCAAGGCAGAAACGTAGTGGAGAGGTAGAAGAACAGACATGGAGCAGGAACAAGGGGATGAATGACTTATTCTTGCTGTGATTTGTTTACACATTTTAACAAACATGCCTTCCACGATCATATCCTGTAACAATTATAAGCATTTTTCTGCATTCTTCTAAATCTAAAACTAAATAAACTTATCATTTCATAAACCCACTGTGTCATGAATCAATTTGCAAGTAAATTTTTTCTTAGAATCGCAGTCTGGACATGTACACATTTTTCCAGACAAGGTCTCACCAGGACCCTTTATTTATCTCTTTTACTTAAGTTTCTTTGCTATATTGGCCAACATATAACATGCCCAGTATGTTTTCCTAATTGGTCACTGTACCTGATCATTTAAAAGAGCATGTAGTTCATTCTACAAGCTAATACCTTTCCACTTCTAACCATTTAGAAATTGCTGGACCTTTCTATTTTTGGATAAAATGGATGACCTCATATTCTTCCATATATATTTCATCTCCCAAGTCCCACAATTTATCAATATCCTAACAAAGCCTTTCTGCATCTTTCCCACTACCATATGTCACATAACTTTGTATCTTTAATAAATTTAGATTTTAACCGTTATCTTCCATGGAAATTATTGACATTGATTATGAACATTTGGCTCATTAGGAATCATTGAGACCTTCCATTAGCTGCAGACTCACAAATGATAAAAACAAGTTATTTCCTATTAAACAATTTTAAAGCCACTACAGGTGTATATTACTCTTAATATTATGTACTCTAATATTGATTATTAACTTCTTATGGAATGCTTCTCTGGAAGTTCAAATTCGCCACAACCACTGGCAAACCCTTATCTATTCCTAAGAAACTCCTAATAGATTTAACAAATTTATGTAGTTCTCCAGTTCTATGAAAACAGCTCAAATCCAAAGCAGATTTATTTCTGGGGTAAAAATGCATTGCCGTGTATGTAACTGCAGGCATGATTTGTTTTGATTGTTTTCAAGGAATAGACACCCCTTCAGCTCATATCTACACGTGCTGGGGCCAAAATGAAAACCTACTCCAAATGAATTGGAAATAAAGGAAAGTGACGTTGCAGTGCTTCAGTTGGTAATGAGGAACCCTGAACAAAGAGAAGAAACCTACAAAGAAAAAACAGGAACAGCAACTTCTGGAGCTCTCAGCAGAGCTTTGGAAAGATATGAGGTACAGTACATCGGGGGAGCAGCAGGATTTCATCAGAGCCTTATTGCTCTGCTTTGACCCTTTAGAAATATTACTACTATTGTCCTATCCAAGTAGCCAAGTGTTTTTTGAAGGCAGTATTGCAAATTGGAATTGGGTGGGAAAAGGTCTGTGCAGTGAGCTGGGATGGACAGCAAGAGGGATCATTGTGGGGTTAGGGGGGAAATCCCAATTTGGAAGAGTGTGGCAGCACTCTGTTGTTTCAGCTACTACCACTTCTGTTTTAGTGTAAAATGGCAAATAGAAAACCAGCAGGAGAGATAGTCAATGTTTTGGTTGAAACCCTGCAGTAGGAGTAGCACTAATCTTTCACCAGGGGGAAGGATCTGAACAGTGGTGTCTGATCTCAGTTGCTGGAGTAATATCGATTACTTGAAAATTCACCATTTAGAGATTTCAGGAACATTCAGTTCTCCCTTCTGAAGAAAGCATTGAACAAACTGTTCTAAAGTATGATGTTGATTAATATAATAACACAGATACAGAGTAAAATAGGCTACTTTGTTGAATTGTTAATAACAAGAAATTCTTATGTACCCACAATTTTTATGTTCAAGGTAAAGGTTGAATAGGGATTCTTGTAGAGAAACGAAATCAAAGATCTCCTACTGCATAAATGTCGACTTTTCACTTGAACATGATGGTGAAGAAATGCACCAAAATACCAAAAACTAAAAATGTTCTGCAAGGTCATTGTTTCTAAACTTAATGAAATTAAATGTCTACCTGCAACATTATATTTGTGTATTAACGTACCATAACCTCACTCACTGCTCCTTTCTAGCAATTAACTTTTCTTCCTCCTGCTGCACTGAAGCATAAGCATGCACTTTCTTAGGTAAAAAAGCTTCACCACTCCTTTCATGATTCACCATGCTTTCCCGATCTCATAATGTTCTTTGTAAATCTGTCAATAACTGGCTCAAGGAAGGCACTGAGCTCCAAATTCAGCTACTGAACCCATGCTTCAGCTACTGTTGGAGTTCACAGTGCAAAAACATGAGGGATGGGAAGATAGCTAACTCATTGCAGTCTTTAAACTCTCTAAAGGAGCCGATCCCTCAGCCATGGGATTTGGTTGAACCAAATGATAAAACTCCAACTCAGGATTTGTAGGATGATTATCCCTACCTTCACCATAAGACCATAAGACATAGGAGCAGTATTAGGTCACCCGGCCCATCAAGTCTGCTCCACCATTCAATCATGGTTGATCCTTTCTTTTTCTCCTCCTTAACCCCAGTCACCGGCCTTCTCTCTGTAACTTTTGATGCCATGACCAATCAAGAACCGAACAATCTCTGCCTTAAAAACACTCAATGACCTGGCCTCCACAGCTTCATGTAGCAACAAATTCCACAAATTCCCCACTCTTTGGCCAAAGAAATTTCACCGCATCTCTGTTATGAAAGGGCGACCCTCTATCCTGAGGCTGTGCCCTCTTGTCCTAGACTCTCCCACCATGTGAAACATCCTTTCCACATCTACTGTCTAGGCCTATTAACATTTGAAAGGTTTCAACGAGATCTCCCCCATCCTTCTGAATTCCTGTGAGGACAGACCCAGAGCCATCAAACGTTCCTCGTATGATAATACTTTCATTCCTGGAATCATCTTTGCGAACCTCCTCCGGACCCTCTCCAATACGAGCACATCCTTTCTAAGATGAGGGGCCTATAAGTGTTCACAACACTCAAGGTGAAGCCTCACCAGTGCCTTATAAAGCCTCGGCATCATATCTTTGCTCTTGTATTCTCGACCTCTTGTAATGAATGCTAACATGGCACTTGCCTTCCTCACCACAGACTCAACCTGCAAAATAACCTTCAGGATGTTCTGCACAAGGACTCCCAAGTCCCTCTGCATCTCAGATTCCTGGATTTTATCCCCGTTTAGAAAATAGTTCACACATTTATTTCTACTACCAAAGTGCATGGCCATGCATTTTTCAACATTGTATTTCACTTGCCACCTTCTTGCCCATTCTCCTAATCTGTCTAAGTCCTTCTGCAACCTATCTGTTTCCTCAACACTCCCTGCTCCTCCACCAATCTTTGTAAATCCTGCATACTTGGTAACAAAGCCATCTATTCCATCATCATAATCATTGATATACAGCATAAAAAGAAGTGGTCCCAACAGAATTACTAGCAGCCAACCAGAAAAGGATCCTTTTATTCCCACTCGCTTCCTCTTACCAATCAGCCAAGGCTCTAACCATGTTAGTAACTTTCCTGTAATACTATGGGCTCTTAACTTGGTAAGCAGCCTCATGTCTGACACCTTGTCAAAGGCCTTCCTAAAGCCCAAATATACAACATCCACTGCATCCCCTTTATCTATCCTACTTGTAATTTCCTCAAAGAATTCCAACAGGTTCATGAGGCAGGATTTTCCCTGAAGGAATCCATGCTGACTGTGTACTATCTTGCCCTGTGTCACCAAGTACTTCATCACCCCATCCTTAATAATTGACTCTAATATCTTCCCAACCTCTGAGGTCAGGCTAAAGGCCAAGTTATACTTCTACGTCGAATCAACGCCGTACCCTACGCTGTAGCCTGACACACACCTCCCCAAAAATGTAACTACGCGTGGCAGCGATGCAGACTGCAACAACTGTGATTGGTCTGCTTGGTAGCATCGCATTTTCTCCTACGCATTTCCGGTTGCTTCTGAACGATGAACCAAATCGTCAAATCTACCTGCCGACATTCGAAAATATTTGAAATGCATTTCCTCGTCCATGTCTCTCAGTGCCCAGACAAGCACAGAAAATTCACCCTCCTTCTGCCTCAGTCCGTTCAATAGTTGTACTAATGACAATATACTGGACTGGTCAAAGAACACTGAGGCTGTCTACAAAAAGGTTCAGAGCCGTCTCTATTTCCTGAGGAGACTGAGGTCCTTTAACATCTGCCGGACGATGCTGAGGATGTTTTACGAGTCTGTGGTGGCCAGTGCTATCATGTTTGCTGCTGTGTGCTGGGACAGCAGGCTGAGGGTAGCAGACACCAACAGAATCAACAAACTCATTCATGAGGCCAGTGATGTTGTGGGGGTGGAACTGACGGTGGTGTCTGAAAAGAGGATGCTGTCCAAGTTGCATGCCATCTTGGACAATGTCTCCCATCCACTCCATAATGTACTGGTTAGGCACAGGAGTACATTCAGCCAGAGACTCATTCCACCGAGATGCAACACTGAGCGTCATAGGAAGTCATTCCTGTCTGTGGCCATCAAACTTTACAACTCCTCCCTCGGAGTGTCAGACGCTCTGAGTCAATAGGCTGGTCCTGGACTTATTTCCACTCGGCATATTTTACTTATTATTATTATTTATTTATTTCTGGGTTTATTTTGCTATATTTCTACACTATTCTTGGTTGGTGCAACTGTAACAAAACCCAATTTCCCTCGGGATCAATAAAGTATGTCTGTCTGTACACACCACCTGTCCAACATCTTCTCTCTTTTCTGCGTTGCAGTAATTTCAATAAAAGTAACTCTTGTTCAACATTTATTAGCTCCAACTCCAACATGATGCGCTCAGTTTCAGTCGCCATTGTTTGAAGTACATGAAGAAACTCAACACAGTGGCACAGAAACCCCACCGCCAACTAGTGTTTTTGTTGTGAATTGCAGAGCGACACAGACACACTAACGCACAAGTATAAATGCTCACAACGGTGTAGGTCACTTGCCTAGGCTACGGCATAAAGCCTACACAGAAGTATAAATTAGCCTTAACTGGTCTGTAATTTCCTTTCTGTTGCCTTCCTCCTTTCTTAAAGAGTGGAGTGACATTTGCAATTTTCCAGTCCTCTGGCACCATGCCAGAGTCCAATAATTTCTGAAAGATTATTTCTAACACCACCACAATCTCTAATGTTACCTCTTTCAGAACCCTAGGCTTCAGTTCATCTGGTCCAGTTGACGTATGTACCTTTAGGTCTTTCAGCTTTTTGAGCACCTTTTCTCTTGTAATGGTAACTCCACCCACTTCTCTTCCCTCACACACTACAACATCAGGCACACTGCTGTAGACAATAGACAGTAGGTGCAGGAGTAGGCCATTCGGCCCTTCTAGCCCACACCGCCATTCACTGTGATCATGGCTGATCATACACAATCAGTACCCCGTTCCTGCCCTCTCCCCATATCCCTTGACCCTGCTATCTATAAGAGCTCTATCTAACTCTCTCTTGAAAGCATCCAGAGACTTGGCCTCCACTGCCTTCTGGGGCAGAGCATTCCACATATCCACCACTCTCTGGGTGAAAAAGTTTTTCCGCATCTCTGTTCTAAATGGCCTACCCCTTACTAAACTCTTAAACTATGGCCTCTAGTTCTGGACTCACCCATCAGTGGGAACATGCTTCCTGCCCCCATTACCATTTTGCCCACTAATCTCCTATGTGGGACTTTATCAAAGGCTTTCTGAAAGTCCAGGTACACTACATCCACTGGCTCTCCCTTGTCCATTTTCATAGTTACATCCTCAAAAAACTCCAGAAGATTAGTCAAGCATGATTTTCCCTTTGTAAATGATCCTTCTACTGCTATCCAAATGTGTCGTAATTTCCTCTTTTATAATTGACTCCAGCATCTTTCCCACCACTGACATCAGGCTAACCGGTCTATAATTCCCTGTTTTCTCTCTCCCTCCTTTCTTGAAAAGTGGGACAACATTAGCCATCCTCCAATCCGCAGGAACTGATCCTGAATCTATAGAATCTACAGAATGCTAGTGTCCTCCACCGTGAAGACTGATGCAAAATACTCATTTACTTCATCAGCCATCTCTTTGTCCCCCATTACTATTTCCCCTGCCTCATTTTCTAGTGGTCCTATATCCACTCCCATTTCTCTTTTATTTTTAACATATTGAAAAAAGCTTTTACTATCCACTTTGATATTATTTGCTAGCTTGCTTTCATATTTCATCCAATTTTTTTTAGTTGCTCTCTGTAGGTTTTTAAAAATTTCCCAATCCTCTATCTTCCCACTAATTTTTGCTTTGCTGTATGCCCTTTCTTTTGTTTTCACAATGGTTTTGACTTCCCTTGTTAGCCATGGTTGTACTATTTTACCACTTGAGTATTTCTTCATTTTTGGAATACTCATGTCCTGCACCTTCCTCATCTTTCCCAGAAACACACTCCATTGCTGCTCTGCTGACATCCCTGCCAGCAGCTTCTTCCGATTTACTTTGGCCAACTCCTCTCTCATACCACTGTAATTTCCCTTACTCCACTAAAATACTGCTACATCAGATTTTACGTTTTCCCTAAATTCACGTGTTGTTCTAATTAGTCACAAGATCATTTACACAAAAGTTATGCTGTCACCAAATCTTTGAAAAACTGCATGAGGCCGTCACATTGCCTGCAGTGCCTTGAATTCTTTTGAAACACAGTGTACCAACATTCTGCGACAATAACCAACCTGGTACTTGTACATGGCGGGGGTAAAGGGGATAGAAAGGCATTTATCAGGAGAACAATGCCCTGTAACAGCTCTAATTTCCCTATATTTTCCAGGGCTCCACTCCCTAGACTAGCATCTGTATCTTTAACTGTTATTGTGCTAAAATACAGAAGGGGATTTGCAAGTCATCACCAAAGAATGTGCAATTAACTATGGCTTTCTGAAGCAGCTAAATTGCACAGATTGTCTGGGTTTATATGAGCATTGGCACTGGACCTGTGAATAGTCCTGGGGCAGGAAACAGATGCAGAGGCCAGAATTACATCACTCCAAGTTCACTTACATCTAACTTGCATTTCAATACCTACGGTAACTGCATTCAATTCACCTTTGTTGAGATCTGAGACTACATGGAAACATGATGCACAGAATTTTGGGTCTTTTTTTCCTCCACATGATATTCAGGAGATATATTCCCACCGGAACTATTCCAGAGGGAGAATATAAAACAGCTACTGAATATATAACTCTGCATCAGTTGGTGCAAAAAGCTAGTAAACCGAAAATGATGAAATCACTAATCCCAGGAGTTATGAATAAACTGCAACAAAAGTTGATGCTATACTTATGCTGATTGGCATTCCATTTTACAACATACTTTCCCCCTGTAACTTGGCAATAATGATAGGAATGAGGTTAACATTAAATTCTTCTTTTCCTTTTAGAAAATTTAACTCATGGCTGAAGCTTTAAGAATTCAAATGCTGGAAATGTTATAATTTGGTTCAGAACTCACCCCAGTGTTATATACCACATGTACATTGGTGCAGGTAATTTCGTATTATTGTAAACAATCGAGCATCCAACCACATAACTTCCACTGTCAAGCACATTAGCAACACTGTCTCCCAGTGTCAACAATGAAATTGACTAGAAACTTGGACCAGCAAAGTCAGAGCCTCATTACTCAGCAGAAAGTGATTCACTTCCTGGCATGACAAAGGCTGTCCTACCATCATGAAGCTCAACATCACCCAGGTCAAAGCCGCCACTTGAATGGCACCACCCCAAATCACTGACTAACACATGAATCTCAACTAGCTTCAAGGATCTCTATAGATGAATAATGTACACTAGCCCTGCCTCTAATGCCCAATTAATTAAATACATTAAGTGGACCAGTAAGGTGACTCCAGGTTGTCTATTAGTGAGCACTACTTACTGCACCCATTCACTCCCTAATGCTTTCCATTTGTAATATGACCAACTTCAGAGGAAGAGACTGTGAGAAGTCATGATGTCACTACCGTGAATGCATCAGTTGAAGAGAGATGGGAACATGTGGGTACAGTGGCTAAGGGACTCAGATTACACGGAGAGACAGAGGGTACATCAAATTTAATGGCAGAACATTCAACCTTTTTGCCATTGGCCAGGATGTGGATGACCTTTCCTGGAAGGTCACCTATAATAATTCATTAATATTTTAATTTTTTACCCTAAAAAAATCTGAAATAAATTTTGGGTAAAATGTAACATTTTGCCCAGAGCTGTGACTCTGAACTCAAGGCAGGCCCTGCTATAATCTGAATCTATGCAGTATTAGAGTACTGCAAATCCTCATTCACCATCACGAGGGAACTATTTACCTAGTCTACTTTTTGGTCAGCATACTGCAATTCCTATACATTAGATTAGTTTACACCTACATCAGTATCCTCTCAAATCTAATCAATAAGCTTCAAGACCTTGGCCTTAATACCTCCTTGTGCAACTGGATCCTTAATTTCCTCACTTACAGTCCCCAGTCAACTCAGATTGGAAACAATATCTCCTCCACAATCTTCATCAGAACTGGTGCATTACAAGGTTTAAACTCCTGCTCTACCTGCTCTATACTTATGAATACGTGGCTAAGCACAGCTCCAATGCCATACTCAAGTTTGCTGATGACACCACTGTTGTAGGCTGAATCAAAGGTGATGATGAATTAGCATCTAGCAGGAGGATGAAAATCCGGCTGGGTGGAGCCACAGCAACCAAGGAGCTGATTATTGACTTCAGAAAGAGGAAACCAGAGGTCCATGAGCCTGATCTTACCAGAGGATCAGCAACTTTAAATTCCTCAGCATTACCATTTCAGGGTACTTGTCCTGGGCCCAATACATAATTGCAATTATGAAAACAGCACAGCAGTGCCTCTACTACCTCAGGAATTTGTCAAGATTCGGCATAGCATCTAACACTTTGACAAACTTTTATAGATGTGTAGTGGAGAGTATATTGACTGACTGCATCACTGCCTGGTATGGAAACACCAATATCCTTGAACAGAAAATCCTACAAGAAGTAGTGGATACAGCCCAGTCCATTAAGAGTACATCTACATGAAAGGCTGTCACAGGAAAGTAACATCAGTCATCAAGGGATCCCCACCACTTAGGTCATGCTCTTTTCTCACTGCTGCCATCAGGAAGAAGGTACAGGAGCCTCAGGATTCATACCACCGGGATCAGGAACAGTTATTATTCCTCTACTATCACTTTACTGCAAGCTATGGACTCACTTTCAAGGATTCTTTTATCTCATGTCTCGATATTTATTGCTAATTTATTTATTTATTATTATTTCTTCCATTTTGTATTTGCACAGTTTGTTGTCTTTTGCAACACTGGTTGAATGCCCAGATTGTGCGGTCTTTCATTGATTCTATTATGGTTATTATTCTATCATGGACTTATTGAGCATGCCTGCAAGAAAATTAATCTCTGGGTTGTATATGGTGACATATATGTACTTAGAAAATAAATTCACTTTGAACTTTGGTATTTTATCAATTTAACAGGCTGTACACCAAGACCACTACAAAGCTTTCTTCTGTTGTCTATCAGTGAGCATTATGTCTGGTGCTCTTTGCCTGTTTTCTGGAACTAATTTATTCTTTGGAAGGGACATAACTGTTACATGGTAAGAAGTGCTTTGAATAGATAATTTTTCTATGTCTGACCAATGTATTTTCCAGTCAGGTCACAGGTGCAACCACTTTGGGGGGGGGGGGGCGAGCAAAGAGGGAGATGGGAATCATGGGAAATATATTCAACAATTTTGTTTTGTATATTTCATAATCTAATGTCAACCCGTATCCTCCTACCAGAAAATATTGGAGATGTGACTTTCCAAGTCTTTACAGGAATGATTTTAACCCTTTACATTTCCTGGAAATCAACTCATGCTTTTCCGAGCAGGATGAAAGATGCTAATCTGAAACTTTCGGTTTCTGATGTATTTGGAACTTGTTGCATGCTGTTTAACCTGAGCATCTGACTGGGGAAGCAGCCAAGTGGGACTATCTCAGACAGACATATTGGTCAGCATGGGTTCTCAGGCCAAATATCCTGTTTCTATGTTATATAACTCAATGACTCTATGATTCTGAGGAGGAGGGAACTAGAAGCAAAACAAGGACAAATATGATTTTATTTTTCAATATCTTATTTTTTGGACTTCCATGGTGAGACTAGCAAGTAAAGAAAAGATCCTGTAGCCTCCACAAACTGCATTCAAAAGAGTTCCACCATCAATTGACAATCATCATTGAATCATAAACCCTTTCCTTCCTACCTATCTTCCACTCAAAGGACTTACCAACTATTACTGCTTCTCAACATAGAGCAGCCCTGTGCTAGTTATTTCACATGGGAACACTGACTGTCCCTTTGCTATAGATGCTGCTTAACCTGCTGGGTTTCTTCAGCAAACACGAGGAAATCTGCTGATGCTGGAAATTCATACAACAACACACACAAAATGCTGGTGGAACACAGCAGGCCAGGCGGCATCTATAGGGAGAAGCGCTGTCGACGTTTCGGGCCGAGAACCCTCGTCAGGTCTCGGAGGTCTCAGGTCTGATGAAGGGTCTCGGCCCGAAACGTCGACAGCGCTTCTCCCTATAGATGCTGCCTGGTCTGCTGTGTTCCACCAGCTTTTCGTGTGTGTGGATTTCTTCAGCAGTTTGTTTTTTTTAACTCCAGATATCAGTGTCTGCAGTCTCTTATGTCTCCTGTTTCTAACCTGCTACCTTCTGTTGGTTTCAGGTTGGTATCTTACCAAAAACATGGAAGTCCAGAGTAAGAGTTCTGGTCTTATCCCAGTTGAGAAAGCCCTCTCACAATGGACCTGCATCACCAAATATCCTTTTCAAGTTAAAAATGGAACATAGTATGAGTTTGTCATTAAATAAGTTTGGTCCATTCTGTTGAGGTACCATTCTGATGAGCTCCACTAAATTAGCCCACATCTAACTGGCTTTCTGCTTGCTTTATTCAACATATGGTTACTGAAAAGCATCAACACCTGAATTATGACATAAAAGTAGGAAAAACATTTTTGAGAGACATTCCAATTCGTAAATCCACTGTCATCCTAGACTTTGTGGACATGTAGCACTCCAAGCTAGAAATTCATTCTTTTGCACAGCCAAGTTGTTTCAGGATTCTCAGTATGGATGATGTAGTCTAATTAATAGGGTATGTCTCTAACACTCTAAATTAGGTCTCTAATTTAAAGGGGGGGTTTGTCTTTCTTGACCCCAGGCTATGAAGTCTGACATTTAGTAACAATGGTAGGAATTAAATTACCTTTTTTCTGTTGGTTTGACAATCTCTTCCAACAGAGAAGAGTATCTGTTTTGAAATTCTAATGACTTGCAAACAATGAGGTAAATAGATAGTCATTATCAAGTGCTTTGATAATGGATACATTAGCATCGGTGATGATTCTGACATCCTGGTGTAAGGCTACGTCCACACTAGACTGGATAAATCTATAACCGAAGCTTTTTCTCTTTGTTTTGACCCTCCGTCCACACCACACTGGATAAACCCGTAACCGAAGTTTTTCCCTTCGTTTTTACTCTCCATCCACACTAAAACGGCATTTTCATCCCCCAAAACCGGAGCTTTTCAGAAACGATCTCCAACGTGTGTATTTTTGAAAACGCCGGATTGGCCAGAGCAGTGTGGACGGGGTAACCGGAGAAATCTGAAAACGCTGTCAGACGGCAGCGGCTATTTCATTGTTTTCTTGAACGCAACCTAATAATTTCAGGGTAGACAGCAACGAGACTGACGCCAGAAGAGTTAGAAATGTACTCACCAAATACTTTGACCCATAACTTACTGAATAAATAAGTATACTCACTTTGCCCTGTTTTCTGTCCTTGCTCGAATGAAGGTGGTTTACCTATTTATGCAAGTACTTCTTTGACAATAGATGTGAAACAGCCTAATGTAACATTGTATGGAAATACAAGATAACACTGATGCAGACACATTTTATACATTTAATAAGGTGTTTTATTAATGTAACAGAGTTGGTCAGTTTTTCAATGTTCATCATCAGCCAGGTCAATCTGTCTGTGAACTCCCTGTCAGTTGCCTCTGTATGCTCCAGTATTAATTTTTTTTTTACTTTTAAGTTCTCCTGCACGAGAGCCAACAACTGTCCATCATTTTAAGATTTTCTCATCTGTAACCACACAAACGCGCACTTTCACGGCGAGATTTGACACCAAACATGTTGCTTGTTTTCGGTAGATGTGTCCTGTGCACGCGCAGTAGGAGATTCACTGAAATCTCCATTTTAATGTGGACAGAGATATTTAAAGAAAACGCACAGTGTGGACGCCTATTGTTTTTACGCGAAACCGGTGTTTTCAAAATTATCTGGTCTAGTGTGGATGTAGCCTCAAATGGCATTTTCCTCCCCAGAAAATAGAGCTTTTCTTTTTTTTAAAACTTTTTTTATTGAGTTTTCAGATAACTACAGAAAGAAGAAGAAAAAAAGAATACCCTTCCCCCTCCCCTTAGCCCCTCCCCCTAACATCACTATAGAAAAAGAAAGAAAGAAAGAAAGAAAGAAAGAAAGAAAGAAAGAAAGAAAGAAAGAAAGAAAGAAAGAAAGAGTGCCTGGATATTGGAAGATCCCCACATGCTCGTAAGAGGTAAAATTTCACTTTTATCCCAATTTATTTTGTAACCTGATATTTTCCCATATTCTTCTAATCTATAGGATAATTTATGCCGTGAGTGCAATGGGTTTGTTAAATAAAGCAGAACATCATCAGCAAATAAGTTAATCTTGTATTCTTCCTGATTAACTCTGAAACCTTAATATCTGGGTCCATTCTAATTAATTCAGCTAATGGTTCTATCGCCAACACAAATAAAGCAGGTGATAATGGACAACCTTGCCTAGTTGACCTTGTTAACTGAAATGGTGTTGACCATTTTTCACTACTTTAGCTTTGGGATTAATATTTAAGGTTTTAATCCATTTTATAAAAGATACCCCTAATCTATATTTTTCCAATACCTTAAATAAAAATCCCATTCCAATCTATCAAATGCTTTTTCTGCATCTAAAGCAACTGCCACACTCATTTCCTCCCTCTTTTGAGCCAAATGAATTATACTAAATAACTGAGTTACATTATCTGCCGATTGTCTATTTTTAATAAATCCTGTTTGATTCATATGTATTAATTTTGGTAAGTATTTAGATAGTCTGTTAGATAAGATTTTTGCTATTATTTTATAATCAGTATTTAACAAAGAAATAGGTCTATATGGTGTTGGCTTTAAAAGATCTCTATCTTTTTTTGGCAATACTATTAAAATAGCTGTCGAAAAAGATTCTGGAAGTTTATGCGTTCTTTCCGCTTGATGTATTAACTCCATAAAAGGAGGAATTAATAAATCTTTAAACTTTTTATAAAATTCAGGTGGAAAACCATCTTCTACTGGAGATTTATTACTTTGAAATGATCTTAGAGCTTCTTCAACCTCTTTTAATGTAAAAGGCATATCTAATCACTTCTGTTCTTCCGTATTTAATTTTGGAAGAGTTATTTGTGATAAAAACCTTTCTACCTTGACATTATCATTTTGTGATTCTGGTTTATACAATTCAGAATAAAAATTCTTGAAAGTTTCATTAATTTCTAAAGGTTTATAAGTAATTTTATTTACTCTTGTTCAAATTGCATTTATCGTTTTAGAAGTCTGGTCTGTTTTTAACTGCCATGCAAGGACCTTATGTGATCTTTCACCTAGTTCATAATATCTCTGTTTAGTTCTCATAATTGTTTTTTCTGTTCGATATGTCTGAAGTGTATTATATTGTAACTTCCTATTAATAAGTTGTCTTCATTTTTCTTCTGTCATATATCTTTGAGATTCTTTTTCTAATTTTGTAATCTCTTTTTCCAATTGATCTATTTCTATCATATATTCCTTCTTAATTTTAGAAGTATAACTTATTATCTGACCTCTCAAATATGCCTTCATTGCTTCCCACAGTATAAATTTATCATCAACTGAATGTGAATTTGTATCTAAAAAAAACTGAATCTACTTTTTCATAAAATCACAAAAATCTTGACGTTTTAGTAACATTGAATTAAATCTCCATCTATAAATTGATTCCTCTTTATCTATCATTATCATTGTCATTATCAAAGGAGAATGATCTGACAATATTCTCACTTTATATTCCATATTTTTCACTCTATCTTGCATATTCGTTGACAATAAGAAAAAATCTATCCTTGAATATGTTTTATGTTTATTTGAATAAAATGAATAATCTCTTTCTTTTGGGTTAATTCTTCTCCATATATCAATCAAATTTAAGTCTTTCATCAATGATAGAGTTAATTTTGCTACTTTTAATTTTGTGACAACCTTTGTTGATCTATCTAAAACTGGATCTAGACAAAAGTTAAAATCTCCACCTATTAATATTTTGTCATGTGCATTAGCCAAATTCAAAAAGACCTCTTGTATAAATTTTACATCATTTTCATTTGGTGCATAAATATTCATAAGAGTCCATAATTCTGAAAAAATTTGACAATGTATAATTACATATCTCCCTGCCGAATCAATTATAATACGTTTTGTATTTTAATTGGTAAATTTTTATTAACCAAAATTGCAACTCCTCTCGCCTTTGAATTAAATGAAGCTGCAATAACATTTCCAACCCAGTCTCTTTTTAATTTCTGATGTTCTATCTCCATTAGTGTGTTTCTTGTAAAAAAGCTATATCTATTTTCATTTTTTTATGTATGTTAAAATTCTTTTTCTTTTCACCAGTCCATTAAGCCCATTAACATTAAAACTTTAAAAATTCAGTAAATTAGTCATTATTTTCAATTATGTTACTCCAATCTATAATAATACCTAATCTTTCAACTTTCATGGTATCTTGGGAAATCTTTCTAAAATTCTCCATGTTGCTATGTGTGCCCCCACCGATCATCCAGGCAGAAAGATAGAAGAAAAATAGAGTATAAAGAAAAAAACAAAATACCCCCCTACTAATGTTGTGAAAAAAAGAGAACACAACATTACCCCCCTCTGTTGTACGGGTCATGGCGATCGCCATGATTACACACGTGAATCCCGTAGTAATCAATCCAAAGCTCCCCAGCCCCCCCCCCCCGCAACATAAAAAAGTATATATATAAGAAGAAAAAAATACTATTCTCAATTAGTATTTCTGAAATTTTGCTTTTCTCCCCTATGTCATCCTTAAATGTCCATCACTTCCATTCACTGTCTCTGTCTTCATCTTTAATCCATTACACTTGGAAATCTCTATGTGTAATTAGTGAGTAGTTGGAAGTTTTTGTGCAAACTCCTCCGCTTCTCGATAATCAGTAAAAAATCTTCTTTTTCCCTCCTCCAAAAAAATTATCAGTGTTGCTGGGTGACGCATTATAAATTTATAACCCTTTTCCCATAAAACTTTTTTCGCTGGGTTAAATTCCTTCTTTCTCTTCAAAAGGTTATAACTTATATCAGGATAGAAAAGAACTGCCTTCCCTGCTATCATCAATGGCCCGTTTCTCTTTTTGGCACATTGGGCAGCTGCCTTCAGGATCTTTTCTTTATCTTGGTATCTTAAGCATTTTATCAAAATTGATCGTGGATTTTGGTCAGCTTGAGGTCTTGACCTTAAGGCTCTATGAGCCCTTTCAATTTCAATTAGAGTTTCTCCTTCCATTTCCAATTTTTCAGGAATCCATTTTTGAAAAAAATTTATTGGATCTTCTCCTTCTATATCTTCTTTAAGTCCAACAATTTTAATATTATTTTGTCTACTAAAATTTTCAAGCTTATCAACTTTTTCCAACATTTGTTTTCTTTCTGATGTCCAAGCAGTAATATCATCTTCCATTTTATTCACTCTTTCAACCATGTTTTCCGTTGTAGTTTCCAAATCTATAATTCTCTTTTCCATTTTTTCCTGTCTTTTTGTCATTTTCTCAAACATAATCTCCACATTTATCATTTTTTTATTACTTTTAATGCGTCTAATTTACGCATTTTTTGCATCAAAGTCTTTTCTATATTTCCAGAAGAACTTTTACCTCCATCTTCATCTGATTTTTCCAGAGAATCTGAATCTCCCTCAGATTCACTTTCACTTTCGGTTTCAATCATAACTGGGATTTGTAGTTCAGGTTGTCTCGTTTGCGCATGCTCCTTCCTTCACGTTTGCGCAGTTCTAGTTGGTCTTTTTCGTTAGAAATGGTCGATGTTGCCCCAGTTTCCTGTTCTGTATCGCCGGTGGTAAAATGTACCTGAGCCTGCGGTTCTTTGGCAGAGGTGGACCTTGATTCTGTTCCAACTTGCGTTGTCTTCACGGTAGTAGTTTTCTTCATCTTCTGTTTGTAAGGAATAACTTGAAACAATCCGGAGTAGTTTATAAGTAACTTTTAGAAAGTATTGACTAACTTTTCTCCACTTAAACATTAATTTACTGATTTTTTACGGGACAGCTGGGTTCCAGCGTCTCGATCCTACATCATCACGTGACGTCCCCCCGAGCTTTTCTAAAATGCTCTCCAGAGTGTATAAATCTGAAAACGCCGATTGGCTGGTGTAGTGTCTACGGGGATACCAAAGCTTTTTAAAAACACTGTCATGACGTGCTGGAACAGACATGATTTATACATTTAACAAGGTGCTTTGTTAATGTATTGCTTGCGCAAACATTCAATAGATGCAATTGTCACTACTTCCAAAATGTCATTTTTAAGTAGTAGCTTATGTTTGGCACAGATGTGAAAATGTTAAGGCCAAAAAAGGAAAATTATAAGTTTCACTTTTACTCAGGTAAAAATAAAATCACTTTTCCCAGTAACTCATATTATTGCACATGTTAAATACATCGAAATAATACAGAAAGACATGGCAAAAGTAAAGGCAAACAAATGAGGTAACAGCAAATTTCACTTTTGCCCAGTAACAAGCCTTATTACATTTAGTTGTAGCTGTCGTCCCTTTCATCGGTGAAGAGACTATGGCTGTAGGAAATGTTTCCAATGCTGTCCGTGAACTCCCTGTTGGTTGCCTCCACACGCTCCAGTACTTGCTTATTTAGCTTTAAGTCCTCCTGCGCGAGAGCCAACAGCTGTCCGTCGTTTGGCAATTTCCTTTTACATTTTTCTAGTCTGTAACTGGACAGACGCGCATCAAGTCTTTCACGGTGAGATTCGACACCAAACATATGCCTTGTTTTCTGTAGATGTGTCCTGTGCATGCTCAGTAGGAGGAGATTCGCCCAAATACCCGTTTTAATGTGGACGGAGGTATTTTCAAAAACGCCTGGTGTGGATGCCTATCGTTTTTACGCGAAACTGGTGTTTTCAAAATTATCCGGTCTAGTGTGGACGTAGCCTAAGACAGGTTGGTTTACACCCAGATACTAAACAGAGGGGAATAAGGAAGGCAAACACATTGCCCACAAAGGGAAAGGTAACATACTAAATGAGCAAGATAATGGTAAAATTACCTCCAAACCGACCAGAGATGAGGAAGCGACTATTTTTCATGCAATCATGACATTTTATATACAATCTAAGATGCTGAGTATCAGGGTATAAAACAAGGAACACACAATTCTAACCAAAATATTTCCCTCTCTGCAAACAAAATGTCTCCTCCCAAGATCCACCTCCAAAAATGCACCATGAGTCTTTAGCTCAAACCCAGCCAACTGCTAATTTAAACCTCAATCAAGAAAAGCCTTAGGGACTTGAATAATGACAGGATATATTTGCTTGACTATTAAAATTTCTATATGATATACAGAAAACAAAGATATTCCCAGATATTCTGAGTAAAAGCATACAATTGATTTAAAAGAATTCTACTGCAGCTGTTACAAATCGGAGGTAAAAATAAAATTGCTTGGAAGGTTCAGAGAAACTGAACTGGTGCTTCAGGTTTACGATTTTTCTCAAACGCTCATTTACATGATACACTGGCTCTGTTTCTCTCTTCGTGTTGCCTGACCTGAAGTTTATCTTCAGCATTCCGTCATATCCTATACAATGCATAATGTATTAGAAAGTTAAACATCCCAGTATAAATAATGCAGCCCCATTTCACATCTATATTAGGCAACATCAGGCTAGATTAGTTTTTTACATGGTCGCTGGAAGGACATTCAGTGTGCTATGCCTCTACAGTGCCAAAAACCTCCTGCCTTAATATACATTATAGAAGTAAAATTATTTTCACCCAAAAACATTGGACACTTATCTTCCCCACACCAGAGAGTGATCTAGCAACAGAAAATCTGGAAACATTCAGCATGTTAGATGGTATTTGTGGATGGCAAAATAATTAATGTTTTGTGGATTAATGTTTAATCTATTTCCCTTCCAACAGCTGTGTTCCCAGTATTTTCTGTTTTTTTTTTTGTCTCTGATATTCAGCATCTGCAGTTTTAAAAAATTTGCTTTTATCAAATACAGGATATCAGTTACACATTCAAGAAAATGTATAGCAATCTTGTATTTATACTTAGGTTTGCCAGCTCTGGCTGGACATATTCCTGTAAATTTAATTCTATGACCAGTTGCTTCCTGCTTCCATTGGCAAATCACCTCATGTAACCACATTCCCAATTCAATTTTATATCCTTTTATCTGATTGGCTGATTCCCAATTTCATACAAACAGCCCCTTTTCTTCCCAGTTTCCATTTTATATTTAACAACTAATATGCCAAAGTTTTTGTTTTTTTAAAAAGACACATCAATCTTTTTTTCCCAAGTGTCCTGACAGCTCCCTTCTAGAACTGCTGGCAGCAGGATGCAGAAGATTGATCTTTAGTTCCTGGATAGACCAAGGTATTCCTGGAGACTTGGCAAACCTATTCATACCCCATACTACAGTATACACTAATAACCTCTCACATTCCTTCAACCTTACAGCATCAGAATACCATCAAACTTAGGAGTCAGCTAAATAACTTGTTGGCTTTCCTAACACTGAAAGGTTTCCAACCATTAAAATACCTCAGATGTTCCATTAGACGGCATGTGAACTTTTAAAACTTGGCTTCAAACTGCAAGGGTTTAGGGTGAAGCTTATAAATCAGAGTTGTGATGCTGCAGCTGGTTTGATGCTGATAAGAACTTGTCTCCAGGATGTGCACTTATTCTCAGAGCAACACTATTGTTTAAGTCCAGGAATATTTAGAATATATGCATAATACAGGAATATTTTATAAACTGATAACATTGTTTGCAATATTTAAGTGGCCAAAGATTTATCATATAGCTGTGTTCACAGAAAAGTACATGACTAGAGAAGCATTCTTGCGAAGTCAATGAAAGCCTCCTTGTCTTTCAGAGAGTCTTCTCACCGTTTACCAGAAATGGGACAACTTACATATTTTGACTCTCAAGTTTTTAAGCTAATAACTTTATCCTACATGGCTGGCTGTTCCCAAACCAGGCCGAGTCTTTTCCTATTTATTGGGCTGATGGGAAGAAAACAACATTTCCTCTGGAAGCCACAGCTGTTTTCCTGAGGGAGTGCAGATGCCCAAAGTTTCTGCCTTTTGACTACCTGTTCTGGCTGCAGGCCGTTATGGGGGTAGAAGAAAAGGAAATAACAGGCACCCCACTGTTTCAATAAGGCGGCACCAATCCTGCACAGATCACAATTAAAACACTTTGAACCGGGGTTCTGCGAGAAATTTGCAGTTTTCAGCATTTGTCATTACATTCCAATTAGCAGAGACACTTCAATACTTATACAGCATTGTGATTTAGAGTCGACTGCTAAAAACTCAGGAAGATATATTATCATTTTTTCTATAATCATCTTTGCTACTACACCTGGGAAAATGTCTGAGTTAAAAGTACAATAGTAATAGTGCTTGTTAGCTGGGGAAGGGAGATGAAAGAAAACTGTATTCGCCTGGATTGTACACAAAATATATAAGTTGTCCCAATTCTGATGTCCCAGTTTTTCCTGTCTAGCTACCAATAATTCTCCAGCAGCTTTGAGCAACTTTGGGATTTTCATATCAATACAAAACCCCCAAGTCTGTGGTCAATATTTACCACTGTTTTGCAAACCCCATCAAACAAATGAAAATTGACAGATTATTTTTGCATTTCCTCTTGGAATATAGGTGATACTTGCAAGGTAGCCTTTTATTCCATTTAAGAGTGGACTGTTGAAATCTTCATGCAAATGGTCATCCAACATAATGTCAAGAGTTTAAATTTATTGACCCAGTAAGTAAAAGGACATAACAATTTTAAGAAAATGGTTATTCAGTTCCTCATACCAGCTCTACTATTCAAAGTTCAAAGCAAATTTATTATCAAAGTATGTACATATTCACTTTCTTGCAGACATTTACAGGAAAATAAAAAAACACAATAGAATTATTGAAAAACTACACATAAACAAAGATTGTCAAACGACCAATATTCAAAAGAAGACACACCACGTAGTTTTTTTAAAAAAAGTTAATAATATTGAGGACATGAGTTGTAGAGTCCTTGAAAGCAAATCTATTGGTCACAGAGTCAGTTCAGAGTTGTGGTGAGTGAAGTTCTCCACACTGGTTCAGGAGCCTGATGGCTGTGGGGTAATAATTGTTCCTGAATCTGGTGGTCTAGGATCTAAGGATCTTGTACCCCCGCACAATGGTAGTAGTGAGAAGAGAGCATGGCCTGGACGATGGGGGCCCTTGATCATTAATGCTGTTTTCTTGTGACAGTGCTCCTCGGGGCGCCGTGGTAGTGTGGCTATTAGCATGACGCAATTACAGCTGGGGTGTCAGAGTTCAGAGTTCAATTACAACGTCGTCAGTAAGGAGTCTGTATGTCCTCTCTGTGAACGTGTCAGTTTCCTCCCACAGTCTAAAGGTGTACCGGTTAGTAGGTTAGTTGGTCAGAAGTATGCTAAGAAGTGAATTGCTTCCATTTTTGGTACCCTAAAATAAGGTTATATTTAGCATTAAAGCCCAATTGTGTCTCTCAACAAAATTATGAATTTGACAGAAAACCAGTGTGAAACAGTATTAGGGTGATTTACTGCCAGAATCAAGGGATCTGTGTGAATTGTAAGAGACTTCACACAAGTTTGTGCAATCAACATTCAGTACAGGAAATACTCATGCTTGCCTCAGTGGTGATGATGGTGGCAGTGTGGCAGTGTGCTACACGCAGAGGCGCTGAAATAACGACACGCAGTCGGTGAGTTGCAGTTGCAAAAGAGGTTTATTCAAACTTCGCGGCCTCGCTTTAAAGCCTTCCTGTTCCCGCCCTCCCCAGGCGGGAATGCTGTAGGGGGCGCATATTCACAGTCCCGTCCCGCGCGCGGGCTTTTTCCCTTGCTGGTGAAGCAGGCTTGGCGCCTTTTTTGGGACCAACCTCAATGCCGGTGCGCGCCACTTTGTGAGCCGGTTCGAGTGCGCTGGGAAGTGGGTCGCCACAGTAGTTCTCTATTGCTATGGCCTCAATCTAGGCACAAGGGGTAGGAGGGAAAGACACACTTATCAGGCAAGAGATTATTTCGTTGTCTTAGGAGGCATTAGAGATAATCTTGCGCACATGCTGTGAACTTTGGGCAACCGGTAGTGAGTTCTGATGCCACCTAGTCAGGATTCCCAGTGTCACAGGGCATCCCAGGAAATAATGATAAAGGCAGCAAGCTTGCGTAATCTATGCCAAGTGCCTAGACTGCTTCATGATAGCTGCAGTGTGGAATTCTTTCTTTCAATCTACATTAGTGTGGACACAAATGGATGATATATGAATAGTGACAAAATATGATGACACTGGGATAACATCAGATGTGCTATTGTGATCAGTCTAGTCCAATTTTGTGACCTGTCCAGTTTCAGCTGCAAATGATTTCCAGCACAATCTACTCTGGGTAAAGTGAAAATTGGACCTCAAAGTATGCAAAAAAAAAAAGGTGCTCTGCAATCTGATCTCCAGGCTTCTTATATCTGATCAAGCTGATTGTGTGAAAAACAGCTGAGAAAATACCACAAACATCTCCAAATAGAGACATAGCTTATTAAAGGGACACTCATAGCAGATGTGACTGGCTGGTGTTGTTGTGGCATCAACACTGGACTCTGAGGTGAATGGTACCGGGTTCAAATCTGGCTGGCTCCTTGCACACTTTCCATCAGGTGCTGAGTTGAACCTCATAAAAAGCAGGCAAATGCCAAGAGAACATTAAAACAATGCCACTTGATGTACCACAATGTGTGAAAGGGACCAACAAAACAACATAAGGGATGTACATCTTAGAAAACAAGGATTAGGTATAGTGAATAGATTATTTTCTGTCTGGAAAGAAATGGCAAAAAGAATCTCAGGCATTTGTATTGTTTTGTTGTATTGTATGTATAAACAATACGGAGTTAAGCACAACACAGAATTTTGATGATTATAGATTACACAAAACTTGGCAATCATGAAACAATAGCCAATGGAAAGGGGAGAATCAGCAAAGATAAAATTTAAAGTACAACATTATCAATTTTGAAAGAAGCACAACAGGGTAGCAGTTTTAGTGATACTCTGTTCTGAATGGGTGATAGACAAAAGGCATATAAGTTTGCACGTGGACAAATATTTGAGGATGGCTAGACAAGTTGATATAACCTCATGTTATGCTTCAAATGAATATTCCTTTAGTTCTGAACCTCAAACTAAAGAAAAGATGCAGAATCTTTCATTGAGTAGGGTACAGAGGACATTTACAAGGTGATTACAGGAATGAAGAGATTTCTGGTATGCAAGGAAATTGAATATTGTCCTTTTTAGAGCAGGCAATGTAAAGGGGAGACCTAATAGAGATATACAGAATTATGAGACGCTTTGATTGAGTGAAGAGTGAAACTCTGACAAGTATGTTGATAACTTGAGGCCAAAGAATTAAAATAATTGACAACAAAAAAAGCTAGCAGAAATGAGTAGAGCAATGAGAATTATTTTCACATGGAGAGATGTTAAAATCTGGGATGTATTACCTGAAAGTGAGGAGAAATCCAATTCCCTTATAAGTTTCAAAGATAATTGAACCAGTAATTGAAGATTTGAAACTGTGTTTAAAAATTTGTCAACTACTTTGTAGGTTTATGGCAGGGAGCAGGGAACAGAGGACTGAAAGTAGGATGTGGGACAAAAATAATATGGTATTTCTGACAAGCTGGTGACCAGTGACCTCTTTCTGTGCTGTAAGATGTTGAAATTCATTAGGAGCACTATTATAATTTCCTTTCTCCAGGTGCAAAGCTCATAATGAGATTGAATCCACAAGAACCACACATTGTCACATTCATTCTGTAAGCCCCAAATTACAGATCCATTTTAGGATGAATCCATTTTCTGAGAGCCTTTAGACTTGTGGGTAGGGGGGAGTACACTAGTGAAAAAGCAGATCACTAGTGAGTAGGTGAGTTGTGGCAAAGCTGAAAGATGAATAAAAATTTCATTCCGTTCCAGCCATTAGTATCTTTCTTAAGCAACTGTGAAGGTAGAATCATAGAAACTTACAACACGGGAGAATGCTGGTTCTTGGAAAAAGAAGAGATGTTTAGTCCCACATCCTTGCTGTAACTCCAGTACAGAGTTGGTCCCACATCAGTAACTCTGATATCTGCTGTTCCTTTCACCAGGTATTCAGCTTTAGCAACCCAATCCCAATTACACACCAATTCCCAGTGAAATTAATTCACCACATCCATCCATAGATAAAACTTGCCAATGACTTTGAATCAACGACTTTTGGATATGAACCTACTCATCAGAGATAATCATTTTCTTGGAAATGGAACGGGACTTGGAATTGGTTTACTATTGTCACATGCACCCAGGATCACATGAAGCCATGGATGGGAGCAGCTGGTGGATGGCCGTTTGAGCAGCTGGTGCATATCACAAGTCCGATTACATGACACTAATGCCAGGCAGACAATCTGTGAAGAGTATTGATAACGGCTGGGGCCACCTGTCTTGTAAAGACACTACCCAGGAGAAGGCAATGGCAAACTACTCCTGTAGAAACATTTGCCGAGAATAATCATGGTCATGGAAAGACTATGATTGTACATATCATATGACATGGCACATAAAGACTGTACCCAGGTAGAGTGAAAAGCTTGTCCTACATACTGTTCATACAGATCAATTCATTACATAATGCATTGAGGTAAAACAATAAAAGAATGCAGAATAAATAAAGTGCAATGGCTACAGAGAAAGTGTAGTGCAGCCAGACAGTAAGGTGTAAGATCAAAACAACACACACTAAATGCTGGAGGAGCTCAGCAGGTCAGGCAGCATCTATGGAAAAGAGTGAACCTCGACATTTTGGGCTGAGGTTCTTCATCAGTATTGAAAAGGAAGGGAGAAGATGACAGAACAAGAAGGTGGGGGTCAGGGGGGAGGAGCAAACTGAAAGGTGATAGGTGAAGTCAGGTAGGTGGGGGGAGGGAGGATAAAGTAAGAAGGTGGGAGGTGATAATTGCAAAAGGCAAAGGGCTGGAAAAGAAGGAGTTTGATAGGAGTGGAGAATGGCCATGGGAAAAATGGAAGGAGGAGGGGTGCAAAGGTGAGGTAAAAGGCAGGTGAGAAGAGTTAGGAGGCTAAAGAAGAGGGAAGGGGAAGGAAAAAAAATCTTCCATGGAACCCTACCACCAAACACAAACTAACCTCTGCCCCCACTCTCTGCTTTTCGCAGGAATTCCTCCTTACATGATTCCCTTGTCCTTTCCAACCCTTTCTAAAAATCTTCCTCTTGGCACATATCCCTGCAAGTGACAGAAATGCTACACCTGACCATTCATCTCCTTTCTCACCTCCATTCAGGGCCCAAAACAGTCCTTCCAGTTGAAGAAACACCTCACCTGTGAATCAGTTGGAGTCACCTACGTATCCAGTGCTCTTGATGCAGCCTCCTCAACATTGGTGAGACGACATAAATAAGTGGACTACTCTGTTGAGCACCTCCATTCCATCCTCAAAAGGTGGAATTTTCTGGTGGCCAACCATTTTAATCCTGTCTAGGTAGCCTCCAACCTGATGGCATGAGCATCGAGTTTTCTTCTGCTAAGTGTTTTTCCCCTCGGAATGGGCTGGGTCTTTGATTAATCTGGCTGCTTTACTGAGGCAGCAGAAACTGTACGCAGGGTCCATGGATGGAAGGCTTGCTTCTGTGATGTGCTAAGCTGTGTCTACAACTCTCTGCAGCTTCTTTTGGTCACAGGCAGAGCTATTGCCATACCAAGCCATGATACATCCAGACAGGATGCTTTCTATGGTGCATCAATAAGAATTGGTAAGGGTTGATGGGGACATGTCAAATTTCTTTAGTCTCCTGAGGAAGTAGAATGAGTTTTACTTGTTGCAGCATCTATGTGGTCAGATCATGTAACTTTCTGCTTAATCCACGATCTTTGGTCATTCATGTGAAAATGATATAAGGGGATAACATTCCCTATTTTAAGAAGAACAATCTTAGTATTTCCCCTCAGTTGTATTAATTAAAACCCCCATGTCAGATTCTATTATGATAAACCATTCCTTTTCCCAATACTCCATTGCCCACAATTGCTACAATTCAGTTTAGCAAGCAAGGATCAGGCAGGACTCTAGAGAGTTGCGAGGTAGCCAGGAAAATGCTGAAAACTAGACTAAAGAGAACTAGGATGTGGTAAGCTAAGGGCTTAGCACATATGATTTGGGTAAATCTCAAGGCGTTCTAGGTGTTTGTGAAGAACAGGATGACTTGAGTGAGGGTAGTACTGATCTGAGATGGAAGGGGGCCTGGAGTAAGGGAAGTACTAAATGAATAGTTTGTAATGGACCTTGATATTTGTGAGGACAGTGTGAAAAAGGATAATATGTTAGAACATCTTGATGTTAAGAAATAGGATGTGCTGGAACTTTTGAAAAACATTAGGATAGGTGCATGGTGTATGGAATATATTTCAGGTAACCAGGGGAAACAAGGGAAAAGATTGCTGTGCCTTTGGCGATGATTTTTCTGTCCTCACAAGAGTAGTAACAGATGTTTGGAGGGTGGCACATTTTATTCCTTTGTTCAGAAAAAAGGAGACCGGATAACCCTGGAAATTATGGACCAGCGAGTCTTACTTCAGTGGTGGGCAAATTATCGGAGAAAAGTTCTTAGAGACAGGATTTATGAGCATTTGGAAAAGTATTAAGGACAGTCAGCATAGCTTTGTGAGGGTCAGGTCATGCTAAATAAGCCTGTTTGAATTCTTCGAGGAAGTGACAAAACAAATTGATGAAGGTAGAGTGGTGGATGTGGTGTTTGTAGATTTCAGTAAAGCGTTTGATAAGTGGTCCCATGGTAGGCTTATTCAAAAAGTCAGGGGCATGGGTTCTAGGCAAACTTGACTGTGTGAATTCCCGTAGGAGGCTTGCCCATAGAAGGCTGGTGTTTGTGGATGGAGTATATACTGCCTGGAAGCTGGTGTTGTTCTGAGACCACTGCTCTTTGTGACGTTCATAAGTTCCTTGGCTGAGAAAGTGGAAGGGTGGGTTAGTAAGTTTGCAGATGACACAAAAGGTTGGTGGAGTTGAGGATAGTGCAGAAAATTGTTGCAAGTTGCAATGGATTATTGATAGGATGCAGAGCTGGGCTGAGAAGTGGCAGAAGGAGTTCTACCTGGAAAAGTATGAAGTGATTCACTTTAGAAAGGGTTAATATAAGGATTCTTAGCAGCGTGGAAGAACAGAGAGACCTTGGGGTCCACGTTCATAAATTCCTCTAAATTGCCACGCAAGTTCATAGAGTTGTTAAGGTGTCTGGTGTGTTGGCTTTCATTAATTGGGTGATTGTGTTCAAGAGCCTTGAGGTAATGTTACTCTATAAAATGCTAGTTAGACTACATTTGGAATATTATGCTCTGGAATATTGTGTTCATTTCTGGCTGCCACATAATAGGATGGATATGGAAGCTTTAGAAAGGGTGCACCGTAGAAAGCATCCTGTCTGGATGTATCATGGCTTGGTATGGCAATAGCTCTGCCTGTGATCAAAAGAAGCTGCAGAGAGTTGTAGACACAGTTTAGCACATCACAGAAGCAAGCCTTCCGTCCATGGACCCTGCGTACAGTTTCTGCTGCCTCAGTAAAGCAGCCAGATTAATCAGATGCTGCCTGGATTAGAGAGCATGGAGGATAATAGGTGTCTTGATAGATGCGTACAAGATGGTCAGAGGCAGAGAATGAACGCATAGCCACAGAGGAAGCAGATAAAACCAGGAGGCATAATTTTAAGGTGATTAGAGGTATATGGGGTTATCAGAGGTAAGTATCGTACATCGGAGTGATGGGTGCATGGAACGCTCTGCCAAGGGTAGTGGTAAGTTAGGGAAATAGGTACATGGGTGATGGAAAAATGGAGGGCTATGAGATTGATCTTAGAGTAGGTTAAAAGGTTTGCACATAGTAAGTCTCTGCTGTAATATTCTATACAGCTGAGGTTTCCAAGTATTAATATCATACCGTTACTCTGAAACTCTTTGTATCAAAAAATCAAATAAGTATCTTATATTAATACATACAAACAAGCTGAAGGAACTCAACAGGTTGGGCAGCATCCGTTGAAACGAGTAGTCAACGTTTCGGGCCGAGACCCTTCATCAGGACTCCATGGCAGACAGTTGAGAGCAAGGCCCGCAGTGGTGGCAGAGAGAGAGAGACAGGGTCCGTAGATACCTCTGCATGGCGGTGAGCGTAGCTTGGAGAATCCAGTGCGAGCAGCGGAGGGAGCAATGATCAATAAAATGGCAGTAACAGGGATCCTCGCTGGGCCCGAACTGGGAGGCCTGGAACCGCAGCTCGAATCCTCGCAGTACGAGATGGCAGCGGAGACTGACGAAGGGTCTTGGCCCAAAACGTTGACTGCTCATTTCAACGGATGCTGCCCGACCTGCTGAGTTCATCCAGCTTGTTTGTACATGTTAATTTGACCACAGCATCTGCAGTGTACTTTGTGTTTAAGTATCTTATATTATATTTTAACTTGCTTTACATCTTTAAGGCTTTGCATATGGAGAATTAAGTAGTCTCTGTCATCTGTACATTTCAAACACATGCCAATTTCATAATCTTATCTTGCCATATTAGTCTTCCCAAATCTCTCACTTAACACTTTAAAGTTTCCTATTATGTTTCCATCCATTCCATTAGCCCATTTGTGTGATCCTGAGAGCTACACTATTCCTACTGTGACTTTCTGGTGCCCCAAGTTTCATAATACTGGAAAACATCACTCCACACTATAATATCGATGTTTTTAAATATTAAAAGAAGATTTGCTTCAAAATTTACCCTTGGGGAATATCATTATGTAATTTTTCACAGAAAATAACTCATCCATTGAATTTTCCAGACATTTCAATGATCTCCCACTCCAGCTGCCCAAAAGCAGATGCTTACAAACTCTAGGTATACCTTTCATTAACCCTACAAGTCATGTCTAGGTGCCTATTGTTTGCTTCTATGTGGTTTAGGTGTTTCCTGAATGGCAGAGCAATATAAAATGACACACAGATGTGTGTGTATGTACATTCTTTGGTGCCCTATTTCCCTACAACCATGTCCTGAATTCAATGGGTTCCAAATTTCTCAGCCACCCTCTTTCCCCAAGCATATGCAATGTTCCTTTATGCTTTCGAACAACACCTGGAAATTTGAATGGATGGTAAACAGGATTTACCTGATGATTATCGGACTGCCTGTCCCACTTTAACTCCCTCAATTTACACGACAAGGTTGCTATTTATAAACCCTGAACTTTCTGGATTGAGCTAGATCATTGGCTTAATTATGTTTATTTATTTATTTAGTGACCTAGAGTGCAGAGTAGTCCCTTCTGGACCTTTGAGCATCACTGTCCAGAATTATCCCAATTAATCACAGGATAATTTACACTGACCAATTAATCTACTAACTGGTACATCTTTGGACTGTGGGAGGAACCTGGAGCACCTGGAGGAAACCCATGCAGCCATGGGGAGAATGTACAAACTCCTTACAGCAGTGATGGTCGCCTGTACTGTAAATCGTTGTGCCAACCACTACGCTACCACACCTAATGTGCTAGGGGCCAAAATGATTTGGAATCTACTGCACACAGGCTAGTAATGGGAAACTAAAGGAAGTCACTCTACAAGTAGGGTATCCAGAGTGAAGACCGTCTCCATTGAAATCTTCTTCAAAGTGACAGCAGCTGTATCCATGTGCCAAAGTTTCAACTCTGAATATTGGAATCAAAACAAATGGTGCTTGAATCTAGAGATTGGGGGGTACAACCTCTGTCCTCATAAGAATCAGTGAGCCCCTTACACTTCCTTGCAGCCCACCAATGAGAAGGTACTGTGAAAATAAAACGGGCTCACTAATCTGAGGTCAAAAGCTTGAATTATGAAATGTTCCATGAAACATTTGAGAAACTGAATATGTTTTGCAATATGGTGAAGGTGTAGATGTCACTGCTAATTTGATAATGGGATTATTTCCTCAGTAAGATTTTGAAGCAAATCAAACACAAACTGATCCATACCAGTTGAAGACTTACAGTTCCTTCATGCTCTGTGCCTATGCAGAAATTTGGCTGCAGACCATTTGTTAGCATCTAATACAGTCACAATTATTAGCATGCATGACTCTCTTTTCTTCCTCCTCCAGGAAATATACAAAGGAAAATGTAACCTAACCTTGGTTAAACAAATATCTTAATAACAATATTAGATTCATAGAGGAGGCAGAAAGTTGCCAGCAAATTTTATTGCATGCCTTGAGGATTGGATACAGTTTAGAATCCAGCAAACACGGACCTAGAAAATTAAGAGCTCAAAAATAGACTATGAGAGTAAACATGTAAGGAACATAATAGCAGACTGTAAAAGCTTTTACAAGTTAGTAAAAGAAAACGATTAGCAAAAACAAATGTAGATCCCAAAAAGTCAGAATTTATGAATTTATAATGGAAACAAGAAAATGATAGAGCAAACACTTTTGGTTCTGTTTCATGGTTGAGAACTCAGAACTTGTTCAAAATACTAGGGAACCAAGATTCTAATAGCAGAGAGGAATTAATGGAAATTCTTGTTTGTAAACTTACTTGTGTGGTAAAATTATTGTGATTGAATTCTGGTGCATATCCAGGTCCTACTAATCTGAGTACCAGAATGCCAAAAAAAAAAATTAGCCAAGTAAATTACAACCTTTCCAAAACTCTACAGAATGTTGAACGTAGTTCCTGCCGAGGAGGATGGGAACTGTTTAACAGAGGGAGGGAGAAGTCTGGAGATTAATAAACAGGTGGAGGAAAATACGGGAGTTTACTGTAAAGGATGTGATAACATAACACTTGGAAATACCATCATGATTTGACAAAGTGGATTTCTGAAAGGAAAATCAAGTTCAAGAAACTTAACTTAAGTTTGGAGGATGTAATTGGATGTAAGAAAGAACCAGTGGATGTGATGTATTTGGATGTTCAGAAGACATCTAACCTGAAAGTTAAGTATGCAAAATTAAAGCACCTGGGCTTTTGGGTTAATATACTGAGAAGGATTGAAAACCATGTCAAAATAATTGGGCCTTTCTCAGGGGACAGGTGTTGATTCGCGGGCACTGCAGGGATTAGTATTTAGGTCCCAGCAATAAACAATGATCTGGAACAGGACATACTGAATTTCTATGTTTACTGACAATATGGAATTGGATGAGCATGAGTGTGATGAGAATACCGAGGTTACAACTGAGATATAAACAAGAAGGGCGACTGGCCAAATAGAAAATACAATGTAAAATGAACAACTATGAAGTTACATTAAAGTTTTTAAGTCAAAGTCCTGTCCTGAGCCTTTGTGGCTCATCAGGCTGGTGCTTATGCCAGTTTCTGTGGCATGAAGCGACTGAGAGTACGAGATTCTCCCCCCCCCCCCACCCCCCGGATAGGATGCCAGTCTATCATGAGGTTAACCCCCAGCAGTTTGCCAGTACCCATTTTCAGCTGGGTGGACTGGAGCAACATGCGGTTAAGTGCCTTGTTTAAGGACACAACACATCCCCTCGACTGAGGCTTGAGCTCACAACCTTCGGATTGCTAATCCAACGCCTTTACCACTTGGCCACACGCCACACATGAAGTTACATACAGATAGGAAAAATACCAGAAGGACAGAGTATTATCTAAACAGCAACAGACTAAGAAATGTTAATTGACAAACAGAAGTTGTTGACCTTATACATCAGCTACTGAAAGCAAGTTTACAGGTGTTACAAGCAAAAGTGAAGGGAAATGGTATTTTGTCTATATTATAAAAGATTCAAAGTAAATATATTATCAAAGTACATGTCACCATATACAACCCCAAGTTTCAATTTCTCACGGGCATGCACAGTAAATACAAAAAAACACAATAGAATCAATGAAAGGCCACACACAACAGGATGGACAACCAAACAATGTGTAAAAGACAATAAACTGTGTAAACACAAAAAGAAAAAAAACAATAAATACCAAAATATGAGAAGATATCTTGAAAGTGAGTCCATAGGTTGTGTTCAGTTCAGTGTTGGGGTTAACGAAGCTGAGTGAAGTTATTCCCTTAGGTTCACGAGCCAGATGTTTGAAGGATAATAACTGTTCCTGAGGGTGTTGTAGAGCCTGAAGCTTCTGTACCAACAGTGAAAAGAGAGCATGGCCTGGATGGTGAGGGTCCTTGATGATGGATACTGCTTTCCTATGACACTACTCCATGTGATGTGCTCAGTGGAGGGGAACGTTTTACCCCTGAGGGACTGGGCTGTATCCACTACTTATTGTAGGCTCTTCCTTTCAAGAGCATTGGTGTTACCATCCTGGGCTGTGATTTTGAATATAGGAGCAAAGACTTCAAGTTACAATTAACTCAGACCTTGATAGTGTCATTATGTTTATTTTGTACATATATGTTTAATTTATGTTAATTTATGTTTACTTGTATTTGTCCTGGTCTTGTAATGTACTGTGCTGCTGCTGGAAAAAATAATTTTCATAGCATTTATAGCCCATGTATCTATTCCATTAACAACAATAAACTTGAATGTGAAATCACACGTGCAAGTATTATGTGCCTTTTTGGACTCTTTACATAAGAAAGGATGTACTTGGCATTGAGACAGCCAAGAGGATTAGATTGACTGTGATAAATTTCGAGTTTAGAAGAATGACAGGAAATCACATTAAAACATACAAAATTCTACCAAACTTGACTGTCAGAAAACTGGGAAGACTCTTTCCCTCACTGGTTGATCCTCGAACTGCAACTTCAGGATTTGGGCTAAGACATGCAGAACTGAGATGTGGTGAAATTTTGAAGACGTAGAGAAATAAGGAGAGACTGAGAAGAAAAAGATGGGTGCTAAACCTATAGAATTCTTTATGACAGAGGGCTGTCTGGGCTAAGTCTCTTCAGATAATTAACAATGAGATAGCCCTCTAGACGTAACAGGCCTGGGGACAGCGCAGTAACATGGTATTCAGACAAAGGATCAACAATGAGTGTATTGAATAGGAAATCCGGCTTGAAGGGCTAAATAGTCACTCCAGCTCCTATTCTACGATGTTGCTATTTTGTTATGCAAACATTATCTATTGTGGTTTTACTAATTGTTACAATAAAACACTTCTTTGCTCAACAATCCTCATGATTGTACCAGGAACCAGCAAGATAACAAAGCAGAAATGAAAATTAACCATTTCATTGTAAATTTGTCTCACAGTTTTCAATATATATATATTTTAAAACATTTCCTGTAACTGGTGTGAAGAGTCATAAAGTCATAGAATAGACCAGCACAGGAACAGGCCTTTTGGTCCATCTAATCAATGCCGAACAATTATTTTGCCTAATCCCATGAACCTGCACCTGGACCACAGTGCTGCATACTCCGCCCATCCATGCGCTTATCCAAAGTTCTCTCAAATGTTTAAACTAGAGCCGCTTTCATGGCTTCCGCTGGCAGCCTGTACTGCATCTGTACCACCCTCTGAATGAAGAGGCTCCCCCTCATGCTCTCCTTAAAAATTTCATTTTCCCCACATAACACATGACCTCTAGTTGCAGACGCACCCAACTTCAGTGGAAAAAGTCTGCTTGAATTTACCCTATCTACACACCTCATAATTTTGTATACCTCTTCATTCTCCAATCCTCAGGAATAAAGTCCTAGCCTATTCAACCTCTCATATAACTCAAGTCCTCAAGTCCTGGCAACATCCTTGTAAAAATTCCCTGCACTCTTTCAATCCTATTGACATCTTTCCATAACTTCAGACCATACTCAAAATTAGGCCTCACCAACGTCTTATACAACTTCAACATGACACCAAACCTCCTGTACTCAATACTTTAACTTATGAAGGCCAATGTGCCAAAAGTGATATTAGTGCAATTCTAATTCAGTGGAAATAAATAAAAACATATCAAAATATCACTGTGCCCTAATCAATGGAGAAAAATCAATTAACAGGTGGACACCATCAGCACCAAGAGCAAAATGCCATTGAGTAACACATGGCAGAGCACGGCATTCTTCACACCAACATGCACCCATCTGTTGGAAAATGTAGGCTCCATTACATTCTATAATTTCTTCAGTGCCTGTACCCAGACCCCTCATAAATATCCAGATATTTGGACGAAAGATCAAAGCAGCTGATGGCAGTACTGGAGAAACCTACAGCCATCTGTTTTACAAGGTCATAAAAATTAAACTGTAGCCTGTAAACTTAATTTGTAAAGAAACCACATGGAACATTTGTGCAGAATTTCATTTGTTAATAGTTAAAATCAGTTAGGCTCCACATTGTTTTAAAATCTGTGCCTGGGTAACAGGACTGTCAACCTGGAGAACAGTCAGCATTGGTTAGCACCTGAATTAATAAAAGTCAGTTCAAAAAAAGACATCTGTTTCAAAACTATTTGACTTCTAATTATTGCTTGTAATGATGGCAATAAATAATAGAAACTTTTCTGAAAAGAATTCCGTAACACAAAGGACAAATACTCTATCAAAGAGGGAAAAAACACACTACAGTTCACTTGCAGTTTGTCACAAAGCAAGTTCTCATATTGGTACAAGCTCTTGCAAAGTCGTTCACCAAGGTTCAAATAAACCATTTTATTACTAGTGATTAAGATTAAATCCCAAATCAGAATTGGGAAATTAAGAACCAGAACAATTTATTACATACAAAATATTAGCTCTGGTATCTATAGGATGCAGGAAGGATATGGGCTATCACTAGAAAGGAAACCGAGATTAACATTAACAGAAAGGAAGACAGGAATGCAAAAAATGGTGAGTAGAAATAAGAAAAAGTTCTGAATACTGCTATCACATCACCACCCAGACTGGGAAATCCCTCCCTCATCCTGTAAGAGCTGGACAACTTTGAATTTGTCAACTATCTGTCCACTTTCTACCATTTCACAAGGTTGGGTTGGCATTACTTGCTTCGGAAACATCAGAGCTTCTGCAAGGACGGACAAGTTTTCAGCACGTTCTTCAGGGTGGCCTCAGATATTTGTCTGCTATGTCTCCAAAGGGACTACAATCCTGATCTCAGGTGCTTTGATTTCCAGGTGACTATTCTGGCAATGACCCTGTTGCTTCAACATCAGTATATTTCTCACACTGGCAGACAGCTTCTCATTCTGAATCACCTGCACTTCTATAATTGACCCAGTGCAGGGTTGGACCAGATCAGCATCTGGATTAGCACTTTTGGAATTCTACCTTAAGAGAGAAGTCTGATGCTCAACCTTTTCTACTTCAATCACAGACCTCCGCTGCATATTTATTTTGCATTAATGACAACATTTTGTAAGGCCTTCTACTCTTGATAGGCCCTCAAATGTATTAAAGAACTGCCCAGAGCAGACAAACTTTAAGCACTCTGAGCAAGGAAACACCTGACTTTTAATTTGTCTTCAGTTGTATTACTTAGTTCTAACACGAGACAATATAAAAAGATCCAAAACACCTTGTCTCCCCTCTTTGGTAGTGAAGAAATCTCTTTGAGCGCAATGCTTAGTCTGTCTTTATGCCATAGGAAGAGTTGGAGCAGGAAAAAAAGGGGTTAACTGTTTTTCCTCTCAGTCAGTCTGTGAACAGCTGCATTGACAATTCAAATGAAAACAGCCCTAAATCCTGCTTGTCACACTGATGATATATTGCCTGTAATGGGATGTTTCCAACACTTCTCCATGTGGCTGCTCATATTCACAGTAGGCTTTGCAAGCACAGCACATACCATCTTATATCTGCACCTCATGCTCGTGATAGCAATGTAGCGAAACCATCCGCTTACAGTAAAATTTAGAAGTACATTGACCACCTTTATCAAATTCTAATTGATAAAACAGTTTGAATTATTGATTATGCCTCAGGTTCTGGTAATTGGAAACTGTAACAGGTCAGGAGAGCCAAGAAATTAACAGATTTAGTAAGCTTTTACATGTTCACAGCAAATTGGGTGAATTATTTTTATTCATTGGAGAGGTATCTTTATAAATTGGATGTCAAGTCCATTACAGTAAAATGTGATAAGCATATAACCAGCTTGCAAGGAAATGTTATTCTTGGACATAAATCTTCATAAACTGGCAAAGCATAAAGCTAATTTGTGGCTCTTCAGAACCAAAGTACTTTAACCCAAGGAGTTCAACAGAAATAATTTCAGGCAGAATGATTAGATCTCAAATTTTTAAAAAAAAGAAGCTACATTTGTTAGGGGGAATTCTTTAGTTATATGAATATAGCAGTTATTAATTCAAAAAAGAACCAACCTTCAGTAAATCACAACCAGTAGATTGAAGTTAAACTGGCCTACAGACTAAGAGATATTGTTTGCAAAATTTGACCATGAGGCATTCAGATATGCATCAGTCAAACATTAAGCTAATGAAGTTGTGTTAATTGGCTTGCATCAAATCAGATAACAAGGCTAAGTTATTTGTACTAATATGACTGCATTCAAGCTGGCAGACCAGGCTGATATTGTCACTTAGCATTATCAAACATGGTCACAGGTATAGTTGCTGATCTATTGCATACTCAGAGAGTCAGGTCATACAAACACTCTTGGGTGACTAGCTTTCTGTTTTCAGAAGTTTTTAGAATATCTGTGTCATTAGTTTGTCCCAGCAGGAGTGTTTGAACCTGCAGAGGTGTCTCCCACTATAGATTCCAAGGAAGCCATACTGAAGTAAGCAATGTCATTGTAACTGTTGAAATTGTATTGAATCATCTGCAGCAACCTTTGATCTTAAGGGTATAAAAACGTGATGTACTTTTGGGTTTTAAAACTTCTGCTGAGAATGTCTGCATGTGAATGTCTGCTTGGTGTGATAAAGAAGTCTCTGTCACCAGCTTCAGTGTCTCTCCGGTGACTTTGATCACAGCTACAGCAAGCTCCATCTAAAACAGCTTGTGATGGAATCCATTTGAAGTGTGCAGGGTTAGGATTGCAACAATGAACATTCTTATATTTAATTGTATCTTACATTTGGATTCTACAATGATGGAAACTGGGAAGAAGGGAATTGTGCTGGAGATGTACATAGAGAAAAATTGAGTACTGTGTTCAGCAGATTGTCATTCAATCGGCATCTCTTTTTTACAAAAAAACGACATAAAGAAGCGGCATAAAAAAATCAACTATGTTTATTATTGGTATCTGTAGCTTTCACAATGAAGAGCAGTCATCAATGAGAAGACACTAACCAGCATCTTACAGAGGCTGGAGGCTGCTGGTGACTTCGGCCAAACCTGCAAAGACGACATCATTGACATTCCCCACCAGCAGTTCAAAAACAAAGGGAGCTCTGAAAATGCTTATTCTGTGGCATAGAGATAAACTATAGAAAAAAAAACCTCCCTGCTTCTGGATCACATGTAATCTATCTCGTTATGACCTTGCACTTTAACATTTACTTGCACTGCACTTTTTTCTGTGGCCTTTACATAGTAGCATAGACACATAGAAAACCTACAGCACCATACAGGCCCTTTGGCCCACAATGCTGGTCAAACATGTACTTACTTTAGAAATTTCCTCGGGTTGCCCATAGCCCTCCATTTTTCTAAGCTCCATGTACCTGTCCAGGAGTCTCTTAAAAGACCCTATTGTATCTGCCTCCATTACCTTTACACTTTATCCTGTGTTGTTATTATTTTACCTTATTCTAGTTCAACTGCATAATGATTTGATCTGTATCAAGAGTACACAACACAAGCTTTTCACTCACTGTATCTTGGTGCATGTGACAATAATAAACCAATTCCCGTACCAATCATATGTTGCTCAATCTGTCCTCAAAATAAAATTGGATGTGTGTCTGCCTCCTCCTGTTTTGTGCACTGTCACTCCCAGAGTTCAGATCTCACCCCCACCCCGACTTTAATGCTTTTTGCTATTATTGATCTTTCTCTTACAGTCTTGTACCTCTCTAGCATTTAGGTTCTGTGACTCTGCTTCAATTTCAACATACCAAATGTACCTTGCGCTATATTTACTACAGATACAGTACAGAAGAGTGTTTTTTTTTTAAACCACATTTATACTAGTTTCTGCCGTCAAGCTTCTCAGGAAGGCAGATCCCATTTGTGCATCCGTCTGATTTCAACAATAACCTGTACACATAGGTATGCTGTCTTTATTACACCAAAATTCAACAGAACTCCTCACGTGAAGAATGCAGACATGATCTCTTGGATCTCGGGACAAATCTAAAAGTAGAGTCAACCCGATCCAGAAACCCATGAGATCACAAGGCGAACAAACACTCTGTAAAGTCACATTCAGCAGGGCACACGCTACAACAGAGCAGTGATTTCAAGTTGGCTATTAAACTCGCATGCAAAATCTGACAATGTCTAGCTTATGTTTTGCACAAGTACACTTTTCTCATTGCTACCATCAGGAAGGAGGTACAGAAGCCTGAAGTCACACACTCAAAGATTCAGAAACAGCTTCTCCCCTCTAACATCCAACTTCTGAATGGGCATTGAACCCATGAACACTACCTCATCACTTTTACTTATTTCTATTTTTGCACTACTTATATATTTAATATATATACTTACTGTAATTCACTATGTATCGCGTGGCACTGCAGAAGCAAGGACAACAAATTTCACAATGTTTGCCAGTGATATTAAACCTGATTCTGATTCTGAGAAAACAGCTACAAATTTAATGAGCAAATTGATTATTATTGGAAAAATGTACCTTTATTACTAATTCCAGTTGACAGTTCAGATAATGGACCCAACTGGACTGCTGTGTGTAACTTTGTAGAATATAAACATCCTGACAATGCCTTGAAGAGAGATAATTAACTCCCATTTAACACATTCTTTATGCACTCTGACAACTTTCTCCACTCTTATGTCTACAGCTGCAAAAACATTCTTCAGTACCCAGCACGCCAATGCTTTAGCAAGGTTTTCCAGGGAAGCCGTTCTTGTGATAAATTGGACTGTTACAGTAACATAATCTTTAGTTATTGTAATAGGCCCCTAGTAAATGACAGTCATCCTTGGTAACTACTTTTACCTTATGTCTCAGCACAAAAACTAAAAGTTCAAAGTTCAAAGTAAATATATTATCAAAGTACATACATGTCACCGTATACAACCAGAGATTAATTTTTATGTGGACATACTCAATAAATTCATAACAGAAGAATAACTAAAATAGAATCGATGAAAGACCACACTAACTTGGGTGTTCAACCAGTGTGCAGAAGACTACAAACTGTGCAAAAGCTAAAGGAAAGAAATAATCATAATAATAATAATAATAATAATAATAATAAATAAGCAATAAATATCAAGAAAATGAGATGTGTTTGAAAGTGAGTCCATTGGTTGTGCTGGGGAAACTGAAGTTGAGTGAAATTGTCTCCTTTGGTTCTAGAGACTGATGGTTGAGGGGTAATAACTGTTCCTGAACCTGGTGGTGTGAGTCCTGAGGCTCCTACCTTCTGCCTGATGGCAGCAGTGAGAGGAGAGCATGTCCGGCAGTGTTTCATGTAATATGTTTATTGGTGGAGAGGGCTTTACATGTGATGGACCAAGCCGTATCTACTACTTTTTGTTGGATTTTCCAATCAAAGAGCATTGGTATTTCCATACCAGGCTCTGATACAGCTGGTCAATATAATCTCCATTACACATCTATAGACATTCATCAAAGTTTTAGATGTCATGCTGAATCTTCACAAACTCCTCAGGAAGTAGAGGCACTGATGTGCTTTTTTCATAATTGCACTTACATGCTGGACCCAGAACAGGTCCTTTGAAATAATAACATTGAGGAATTTAATGTTGCTGACCCTCTCTACCTCTGACTCTCTGATTAGGACTGGCTCATAAACTTCTGGTTTCCTCCTCCTGAAATCAATAATCATCTCCTTGATCTTGCTAACACTGACTAACAGGTTGTCGTTATGACACCACTCAGTCAGATTTTCAATCTCCTTCCTATGTGCTGATTTGACACCATCTTTGATTCAGCCTATGACAGTGGTATTGTTAGCAAACTTGATGCTGGCATTGGAGCTGTGCCTAGCCATACAGTCATAAGTGTAAAGTGAGTAAAGGAGGTGGCTAAGAACACAGCTTAGTGGTTTACCTGTGCTGATGGAGGTCATGGAAGAGATGCTGTTGCCAATCCAAACTGACTGGAGTCTACAAGTGAGGAAATTGAAGATCTAATTGCATGAGGAGGTATTGAGGCCAAGGTCTTGCAGCTTATTGATTAGTGTTGAGGGGATGATAGCATTGAATGTTGATCAGTAGTTGATAAACAGCCTCTTGATGTACGCTTCTTTGCTGTCCAGATGTTCCAGGGTTAAGTGAAGAGCCAATGATTTGGCAATTGTTGTGGACCTGTTGGTCTGGTAGTCACTTCTCGGGCAGGAGTTGATATGTTTCATCACCAACCTCTCAAAAACCTCATCACTGTGGGTGTAAGTGCTACTAGACAATAGTCATTGAGGCAAGCTACTACATTCTCGGACACCGATATAATTGAAGTCTGCTTGAAGTAGGTGGGTATCTCAGAAGGCTGAAGCAGACTTTGGTAGTCTGAGGTACAGAAAATGTAGAAGCTAGCTGACATTATAATAATGTAACTATATATGTGAGTAATTCCTTGAATATTGGAATACAAAACTTATGAAAATGGAAGTAAAAATACAACTTTTAAAGAAATGTTCATATTCTATAATTCACTATATATTCTCTCGTCCTATTCTCTACCATACAATTTACACTCATCATCCCCTAATAGAAGTACATACATAACTAAGTGTAAATGTCATGCAGATACAGATTAAAGGCCAAATGTTGTCTTCAGAAAAAGCAGGAAGTCAATTTTAATGATAAATAGAGACACAAAGGACTGCAGATGCTGGAATCTGGAGCAGCAACTAAAAGTGTCGAAGGAACTCAATGAGTCAGGCAGAATCAGCAGATGTCAGGAAATTTGTTGTTTTGCAGCAGCAGTACATTACAATACATAAAACACAGAGAAAAAACATGAATTACAATAAGTATATGCATAAATAGTTAAATTAAATAAGTAGTGCAAAAATAATGATGATAAAGTAGTGAGGTAGTGTTTACGTGTTCAATATCCATTCAGAAATCAGATGGCAAAGGGAAGACGTTGTTCCTGAACCATCCAGCGCACTCCTTCAGCCTTCTGTACTTCCTCTCTGATGATAGCAATGAGAACAAGCCTTTTTGAGACATTGCTCCTTGAACATGTCCTGGATGCTGCAGAGGTCAGTGACCATGCTGGAGCTAAGTTTACAACTTTCTGCAGCTCATTTTGATCCTGTGCCGTACCGCCCTCCCCCCATACCAGACGGCGATGCAGCTAGTTCAATACTCCCCACGGTCCATCAGTAGAAATTTGTGAGATGCCTGATCTATTGGTTGCTTCCAGCATTTTGTGTTTTGTTTAATGATAAATAGATCTGAGTTTACAGAATTAATTTTGTTCCCATTTTGATGTTTTACAAACTGCTTTTCAGTTGAGGATTCATTTTAAATTCCAATGGTAACCACCTTTCTAAATGTCATACTGTAAATAAAATCCATTGTTCATTGATGGTATTTCAGAACCTCCTCTGGCAACAGATGCAAGTGATAATTTTAAAGTGCTAGTTTCAATATAAACAAAAACATAATAATTTACAATAGATAAAATTGGCAATATATAGTTATGGCAGATCTCATCTGCATGGCATATCAGAGGTTTTACTTTTAATTATGTGGCATATTAAAATGCAGCAAAGAGCATCAATGTAACTGATCAGGTGTAATTCGAATGTATTTTTCTGATTTTTATTTTTGATCTGGGAATATACTGTAAAACTATCTGTTAAAAATTTTCTGTAAAATAATTCCTTTTTTGATCTCCATATACTTCCCTTTTATATTTTTAAATCATACTATTTTTAATACTGACGATAAACAATGAGATTGTGTGCAAATACCGCCAACTTAACTTATTTAACAGCATCGCTTAAGTTGAAAGAGAGGGTGTAGGCTGCTCCTGAGGCAGCCCTAAGCTTTGGCAGCTGTTGAGAGCACTCCTTGCTTTTGATAGAAAGTAAGCTGAAATTCTAAACTACCACTGTATCAAACTGAGACTGTTAGAAAATTCAGCATGAAGGAGTCTAAAACCTTTTTACTGTCATTATTGTGGAGGAATCATTCTGGATTAAAACCAATCTGAAGTAGAATGAGAGAGAAGTTATCTTGTGAGTACCTCATGCTCATAACAAATGAGAGAAAGTAGGGGCGTTGTAGGACAAGTCTGCTGTACCTTCCAAATGAATCTCACGGAGACTCAAAATTCAACTCTGTAGTTTTTATTAAATCTGGTGAAGCCTCATAAGTGGAAAAGGAATTACTGCATATAGCTGCTCTGCTTGAGGCCAGATAAGCCAACAAAAAATTAGGTTCATGTATTGTAAATGCATGTAATAGGTTCACTATTTGTAAATAGTGGCCCCAAAAGAACGACCATCTGCTTTGCTCTTGAAAATCTTTTCTAATCATAAGCAAGCCATTTTCTGAAGTATTTCTTTCAGTCAGTATAGCCCCCAGAAAAAGCCATTATCAACATTTGATCAAACTGGATTTATTCAGGAGGGTTGTTACTGTCTCTTTAAATGAATAAACAACATTTTTTTGGTCGAATATTCACAACCTTTGAAGGCTAATTTGAGACTGCATTCATGAGATTCAACAACTATCAATAACAGGAAATTCATATGTCATTAATTTTTGAACTCCTTTGACTCCAGGCTCCCAAGGGTAAGTGTAATGTAGCTGAAAGCTTGAAACAGTAAAGAGATAGTGAAAAAAAATGACATTCTTTGAGCTTTAATTCCCCTATGCACACAATCGCCAACTGTTCACATGGCAACCCCAGCAAATCAGGTGTGTTACAGGAAGATTGCGTGGTTCCAAAAAGCAACAGTAATCAAGAACAGGAAGCAGGAAGATAGCTCTACCTTTCTGAACAGAATGGAATGTTCGAACAATGAGTCATACCCCATGTATTATTAGATCTATTCAGAAGCTTGGATGTTTGCATTAAGCATCCAGAGGCTAGTGACGAAGTTGAGCAAGCAATAAAAAAACAGCAAAAATGTTCTAAAAGTTTAGTCCAATACTGGGGCTGATTTTGCAGCTTTCCACTGGAGGAAAACCATTACCCTGGACTCTTCTACAGAATAAGTAACAACTTCTTCCCACTTACCCTGCAGATCAATATCTTAACCATTCAATGAAATTATCCTTTAATTTTCTATATTCAAAAAATACAAGCTTGCAACCTGTTTTCACGATTGATGTCTTTAGATAATGAGCAATAAATGGTTTCTTCTGTTGGTGTTCAGCACTCCAATGTACCACTCCCAGTATCTCTTTATACCTGGCATTTTTCCCTGAAGAGAAAGGGTTTACCATTGAATGGCATCTAGTACCAGTCCATGTCTTTTTGTAATCCATTTATGATTGCAGTGCAGAACATCTAATGATGAGTAAAATGAGAAATTATCTGGATAATATACACCATATGTGATAGACAGACCCCTAACTTGTGTGGAGTACATTAGCACCATTTTATTATTACACTCTTTCACTTCAGGCACAATATATTACACTACCTCACTATGTTTTTATTTTTATTTTTGCAACGCTTATTTAATTTAATTTTATATATATATATATATATATATATATATATATATATATATATATATACACACACACACGCTTACTATAATTCACATATTTTTCTCTATTCTTATGCATTGCATTGTACTGTTGCCACAAAGGCAGTAAATTTCACAACATATGCCAATGATATTAAACCTGATTCTGATTCTGACAACTTTTTTTAAAAAAAAGCAAAATCAGTTGACTAATACTTCTTTCTTCATTCTATTTCTCATCAGAGATCATTCTGAAGCAAAATTACCCTTTGTCATTGTTACCAGCATTCATTAACACAAAATAATTGCGTGACTAAAAATAATTTCAACAAACTTTGAATAGAAATGTTGGCTAGTAGTTAACGTCCATTGCAAGAAAGAATTCTATTTAACAGCACTGCTTCATCATTTAAAAATATTAAATCATTAATCCATCCCTATCTTCCTTTTCTGGTCAGCAGGATGCCACAGGGAAAAATAAAGAGATTAAGTGACCCAGGACAGATATGGTTCTGGCAATGTTTCTGCTCTGCTGGCAGGCACCACATTGCAGTCAATTATAGAATCAAACTACAAGCCAAAAATTGCTCTGGCAATTTACAGTAAGAAAAACATGAAGACTATTGAGGGTGGATGAATTAATGGCTAGGTCTGGTGAAAGGGGGTTCACTCGATGAAACTTTTCTGTTACTCATTCTATGCAAAGGTTGTATAAAACAGCAGATTTCTTGTCTCCAGTGAAAATAGATGAACTCAATTGAACATTTTGATTCTTTGCTGAAAAATGGATGGTTGGTACAAATTCACTCATAGTCTGCAGGGACCTGCTCTGCTACACAAAAGGGCGATAGAATTTATTCTGAATGCTCACTACTTTTCCTTGAAATTTCAGCAGTAACCTCAGTGAAATGGGACAAATTGCTATTTCTAATGTGTTCTCCAGAGCTTTCACTTTCAAAGTTATGATGGGAAATTAAGAGAAACCCTGTGGAAAGTTCCTGAAAACTAAACATTTGTGCTTATGATGAAGGAATGAAAGTGATGGCAGTGAATCATCACAGCTACCATTCATATCGGTCTTCCCCAGATAATGTATCATTCGGAGTCAGATAATAACTCATTCTCTTCAGCTGAAACAGGGTCGGAGACAAAGGTAGCTGGACAAGAACTCATGCATGTAACTTAGACAACATTGACATCATTTTAAGTCATACATTCTGCTCTTCTTGCATTTTCATCATAAAATCCTTTGTGTACACATTTAATGGTAATTGGTTTTTTTTTAAACTTGTCATGATGCAATTACAATCATCTGTCAATGCTGGTTCTGTAATACTTCAACTGGCTGGAGAGTTCAGTTACAGACTACCAGAGAAACAAATGTGCTCTGAACATTTTTCAGGTAGATAACAGATGTCTACAGGTCAAATGTTTACTTACTTCATGGTGAAAACACCAAAAGTGTTTAAATCTTTCTTGGTGCTGCTAGATGTAGAATCCTTGCAAGTAGAGTTAAGAAACTGCAAGACCCTGATGAGAGATATACACAGGCCCCCAAACAGTAGCCAGGATGTGGGATATAAATTTCAACGGGAAATAGAAAAGGCATGTAATAAGGTCAATGTTACAATAATCATGCAGTAATTCAATTTGCAGGAAGATTGGAAAAGCCAGGTTGATGTTGGATCTCAAGAGAGACAATTTGCAAACTGCCGCTTGAGATGGCTTTTTAGAGCAGATTGTGGTTGAACCCACTAGGGAAAAGCCAATTCTGAATTTGGTGTTGTGCAATGAACCAGATTCAATTAGGGAGCTTTAGATAAAGTAACCCTTAGGAGGCAGAGATCATAATATGATAGAATTCTCCCTGCAGTCTGAGAGAGAGAAGATAAAGTCAGATATATCAGTATTACAGTAGGGTAATGGGAGTTAGAAAGACATGAAAGAGGAGCTGGGCAAAGTTGATTTGAAGGGGACATTAGCAGGGATGAAGGTAGAACAGCAATGGGTGGAGTTTCCTGGGCAGTTCAGAAGACCCAGGATAGATACATCCCAAAAAATAAGTATTCTAAAGTGAGAATGAGACAAGTGTGGCTGGAAAAGAAAGTCAAAGCCAACATAAAAGGAAAAGTGAGGACATAAAAAATAGCAAAAATTAGTGGGAAGTTAGAGGATTAGGAAGCTTTTAAAAACATAGAAGGCTACTAAAAAACTTAAGAAGAAAAAAATGAATTATAAAGGGAAGCTAGCCATTAATATCAAAGAGGATATCAAAAGACTTTTCAGATTTATGAAGTGTAAAAGGTAAGAGCACTGGAAATTGTGGGACAAAAAAAATGGAGAACAAACTTAATAAGTATTTTGTACCAGTGTCAAAAACACTGGCCACATGCCAGAAATTCAAGAGTGTCAGAGGGCAGAAGTGAGTGTAGTTGCTACTACTAACGAGAAGGTGCTTGGGAAGTTGAAATGCCTGAAAGTGGGCAAGTCACCTGGATCAGATGGATTACACTGCAGGGTTCTGAAAGAGGGACCTGATGAGATTGAGGAGGCATTACTAATGATCATAGAAGAATCATTAGATTCTGGGATAGTTGCAGAAGACTGCAAAATTGCAAATATCATTCCATTCTTTAAGAAGAGAGAGAAGCAGAAGAAAGGAAATTATAGGCTTCAGTTAGCTTGCCTTCAGTAGTTGGGGAGATGTTGGAGTCCATTATTAAGGATGAGATTTTGAGTACTTGGAGACACATGGTCAAAGTCAGCATGGTTTTCTGAAGGAGAAATCTTGCCTAACAAATCTGTTGGAATTTTTTTGAGGAAACGACAGGCAGAGTAGACAAAGGAGAACCAGTAGAAGTTGCTTTCTTGGATTTCCAGAAGGCCATTGACAAAGTGTTGCACATAAGGTTGCTTGGCAAGATAAGAGCCCATAGTATTACAGGAAAGATACTAGCATAGATGGAAGATTAGCTGACTGGCAAGAGTCAAAGAGTTGGAATAAACGGGGCCTATTCAGGTTGACTACTGGTCACAAGTGGTGTTACACAGGGGTTGGTATTGGGACCACTTCTTTTTATGTCAAATGTTAACAATTTGGATGACTGAATTGATGGCTTTGTGACCAAGTTTGTAGATGATACAAAGATAGTGGACGGTCAGGTAGTGTTGAGGAAGTAGGGAGTCTGCAGAGGAACCTGGACAGATTAGGAGAATGGGCAAAGAAGTGGGAGATGGAATATTTTTTAGGGAAGTGTACGGTCATGCGCTTTGGTAGAAGGAATAAAGCTGCGGGCTATTTTCTACATGGGGAGAAAATTCTAAAATCAGCCAATTTACAATGACCAATTAACCTACCAATCAGTACATCTTTGGATTGTGGAAGGAAACTGGAGCACCTGGAGGAAACCTAAGCAGTCGTGCGGAGAACATACAAACTCCTTACAGGCAGCAGCAGGATTTGAACCCAGCTCATTGGAAACTGTAAAGCGCTGTGCTAACCACCACTCTACCATGCTGCCCTCAACAGAACTGAGAGGAGAGGGTATTTCTTTAGCCGGGGGAGAGGGTGGCGGTGAATCTGCGGAATTCTTTGCTACGAACATCTGTGGAGGTCACGTTAGTGAGTACATTTAAAGTAGTGGTTTGACAGGGCACGAAAGGTTGTGGGGAGAAGGAAAGGGGAATGGGGTTGAGAGGGATAATAAAGATAAGACAAGATTGTCAAACAACTTTGGGACCAACTAATTTCACTCTCTTCTGCCTTTAGGATGTGCCAGCCACACAGCAAAACAAAGTGCGAACTGAGCTCACTTTGCCTCATTAGATGCATGCAGCAAATGTTTGAACTAGATCATCCTACAATTTGCAGACAATTCATTTATTAGGCTGTTAGGTTTGTATATGTGGATCCATTATAGAAGTTCATATGAATGTTAACAGCAGGTTTTATAAAATCATTTACAAATAAAGAATTTTGAAAGAGCACAAAGGGAGTCGAAGTTTCAAATCTGAGACCATGTCCTACACCCACTGGGATTTTTTTTTGTACTGCTTCAATCATTTACAAATCATCTATTAAAACATTGACTGAAAATAGGAGAAAGCTTATTAGATTTACTTAAATATTTTGGGGATGAGGATCTACAGCTGTAAAGATTAAGTTGGAGAAGCAGCTCTTCAGTAAAGAAGAATGAGCAGAGATTTGATCAGAGTTTAAAAGATTATATCTGGTTTAAAAGATTCCCCATGGAAGATGGTTTGATGACATGTAAGAGAATAATTTAGAAGGTTACAGGCGAAGAGTAAGAGAAATAGGACTAAAGGGACTGCTCTGCTAGCAGCCAATGTAGCAAAATGGTCTAATTCCTTGACATAATAATTGAATGATTTTATGTAAATAAAGCTCACATGAAAGTCGTGGAAAGTTCTTTTTCATTCTCATTAAAACTAATTCTTCATGCCTGTCATTCAGGAAGCCACTGACTTTCAATTTTCCACAAATTTGGTTAAAATTGAAGATATTTGGATTGTTCTGTTGCCTAGAGACAGTGTTCTTTTTCATGCATTTTATTCGGATTATTTTCGTTAACAGCTGTATGTTTCTTTATGAGTTACCAGCTGTTTTGGAGCAGTGTAAGATTATTTCACAAAGCTGTTCATCAGTTACTCGGACACTCAGGGGATGACACATATATGGTATAAAGTCAATAGTAACTGAGATTGAAAGTAAGGAGGACAAACCTGCAGTTATATCACATTTCAATTCCAATCCCCATTCCTATTCCAACATGTCAGTCCTCTTCTGTCACTCTCAAATTGGAGGAGCAACAACTAATATTCCATCTATGTAGCCTTTAACATGATGGCATGAACATCAGTTTCTCCCACTTCAATAATATATTCTCCCTCCTCCTTCCCTCTTCTTTGTTTCCCCACTTTGGCTTCTTACCACTTCTCCTCACCTTCCTATTGCCACCCCCTGATGCCTCTCCTCCTTCCCTTTCCCCTATGTTCCACTCTCTTCTCCTATCAGATTTCTTCTTCTCCAGCCCTTCACCCTTTCATCATCACCTCCCAGGTTCTTACATTATCCCCTCTCCGTCACCCACCTATCACCTTTTAGCTTGCCCTCCACCCCTTCCCCCACCTTCTTATTTTGTCATCTTCCCCCTCACTTTCCAGTCCTGATGAGGGTCTCGGCTGAAAACGTTGATTGTTTTATTCATTTCCGTAGATGCTGCCTAGCTTGCTGAGTTCCTCCAGCATTTTGTGTCGGTTGTTATATGACAGCTGTTAGGACGTTAAAGGATCAAAAAACTGGTTTACACTGGGGTAGGAAAGCAAAAAAAAATGTAGAAAAAAATTAAAAAGCCTCTTGCAACATTGACATTTGGTTAGGAATATGTGGCAACCTGCAATATCTCTTTGGCAGTAGTATTGCTTTTTGATGATATGGTAGAAATTTAACACTGCATGCAATAGATTCAAAGGCATTCTGAACGATCAGCATGGAGTTAGAATGGGACCTTCTTTCTGAGTGGGAATTAAGTGGTAGAAAACCCACAAATGCTGAAGTATTTAATTGCCAAAATGTTTAATGGAAGCTGTAAAAATGACATGACAGCTATAAACTGCTATTTGGTTATAAAACACAACAGTCTACAAATCTTTTTAAAATGTCAATATTCTGGGTGGTATTATTAAACCTTTAAAATTAGACACATAATCAATAAAAGCAGATTTCTGACTTACAAATTCAAAGTAGCTTCCTTTTGATACTGAAATATGAAAAGTTCAGCCCCTCAGACTTCTGTCTCCATGCCTTTTTCTGTAAATCAGTTCAATGAAATTCCAAAGAGCACAAACCAAGATTTATTAATCCACCAGGGCCAGTAAAATGAGTACTTTCCCCTTTTTCAGCCTCTATGATTTTATCTCCTTCTTCATGGCAAACATTTTAGAAATGAGCCAAATTGTTTTTTTCTCTCTACTGTGATTCTATGAAAATGAATTTTGAAACAGAATAATTATTTCAAAATCACTTCTTTCTGTCATTTTTTTGGCAAAAAAAGATCTACGTAATGTTTTCCATTCCCCTGATTTTGCTCTTAATTTTTTTGCCTTTATTTTTCTAAAAGTTATAACATTAGCAATGTCTATCTTGAGGATGGATTAGAAATTATTGTAACTTGGCATTGTCACGTTCTGTCCAGCTGTACAATAGACTGGTCACTTCCATTTGTAAACATGAGATCTAAAGAGACTCATTTTTGAGAGACACGTCAGCAGTCTTCCCTTCCAATTTTTATTATACTCTGCAATGTGGTGTAGGGTGAGAGTTGTGGCCGGGGATGGAGTGGGTGTGTGAGCAGCAGAGAATCAGGAAGCAGAAAAGAAGAACAGCCACAAAGCCGATCTACCAACCTCCCACCACCCAATATCATTTCGGAAATCTTCTCCACAACTTTTGTATAGGTGATGTGCTCAAGCACATTATTCTGGGATTTAAATAAGGGATATGACAGCATGTGATGAATTTCCTACCAACTGCATAGAAAGCTGTCAGTGAAAGGAATAGCATTTTACTTCTGTATCCAATGACACTGCATACGAGACAGAAACAATTTGCAATTCACCAATGTGCCAAAGCAAGGGAGGAAACTGGCCAGTTAAAAATGTACCAAGCATAGAGAGAATCAGGAACTTTATGAAGTGGTGAAAATGTACACGATTTGCTGCCTAAAGCTGACAAAGTTGCGAACTAGCTTCAAACGAATTTCACAAGAGTTACCTTTGCTTGGACAAAACATCTTTCAGGATTTCCAGGAGAAGGTGCATAAATATAGGCTATTACAAATGTCAGTGTGAAAACACTTACCAAATTTTGTTGCAAGTGGGTTAATCTTTGGACTGTGTACACTAATTCAGAGGACATTTTTGCACGGAGAAAGGGGCATAGACATGCAGATATTCTGGGGAAAGTGTGATTCTCATTTTCTACAGGGGGCCTAGGAAGTAGCTCTTCCTAAATCAATACCAACAGAAGATTAGTTAATCAATTTCATTGTTTCTAGGGAATGTGTGCACTCAAAGTGTCTGCCACACTTGTTACTCCAAATTGTAATTGTCACTACACTTTAAAAAAAACTTGGGAATATCCTGACATTGTTAAAGAGATCTCTCAAATTATTTTATTAGTTTTGAGACTGAATCTGTTTTAAACTTTCTGTCACCAGCTTGCTAGAGAATTTTACCACTTGCTTACTGAAGAATAGCCATTTTACTTTTGTATTCTTCTCCACTCAAGCACCAGCTGCGTAATTCGCTTCTCTTCTTAGAAGCCTACAAGTAGTAATCTGATCACCTTCCAAACTTCTTGGCTTAAGCCCATCTCTCAAATTGCTCCTTGCAATTCAATCCCTCCTGTACTTCCATCTTAAGTTAAAATGATGTGCTGAATAAGAGAAAAGGCAGCACTTTGATGAAAAAAGTATTTTCAGTTCATTGAAATATAATGATGCACAATTATTAACATTACCAAATCCAGTTATATGCCATTCAAAAGGAATTGGAACAATAGGATTTGAAGATGGTGGTCGTAAAGTGCACACAAATGCTGAGGGCTAACAAATCTTCAGCTTAGTTATGAGCAGCTCATGCTTTACTTTGGCCTGCTTCCTAAACTCACTGTTTCCTGGAGCATAAGGTAGTCACTATTTTAAATTTGCTTCTTTCTGAACAAATGAATTTACAACAGAGGCAATGTTAGTGAAGACCAATCAATGTCAAGCAAGACTGTCTTATTGCCCTGGCCCTTCTCTCTATGATTCTTACTTCAGTGGTGCTTCTCAGTTCCAACACACTTCTGTGGGAGTGGGTGAATCCTTCAGTGCTAATGAAAAACTATAGCTACTAGAGTCCATTGCTCCCTACCCCACTGAGTTTCTCCACCATTTTGCGTGCTGGTCTAGAAATAGTTCACCTGAATTTAAAGCAGTTGACTTACGATATGAGATAATGCTTGTGTTCTCATGGTTACTTGAAGCAAAGGAGAGGATAGTCTTTCCACTGAACATCCACAAAACAAAGGTCCTCTAGTGACCTAAGCACGCTGCACCACCCTACCCTTTGCCAGTAAAGTTTCTGATAAAACGTAGACTACATCCCATTTCTCAGGAATCATCTTTTAGCAAAGGCAGACATCAATGATGAAATTCATCACCATTTTCAATGTGTCAGCACATCCTTTGGTGGACTGAGGAAAAGGATGCTTGAAGATAAAGACATGGTCTACTGGACAGCTGTGATTCTTGTTCTCCACTGTGCTTCTCTGACCTACGGAATGCACCCAAGGATACCACTCATGCTGTATCCAGAAGATCCTCCAAACTAATTGGGAAGGTAACCAAACCAATGTCAGTTCCTTTGCCCTGGTCATGATCACCAACCATCAAGGCCTAATTACTCTCTGTGGCTCCACTGTGCAGCTGATACCATCCAGTGAGGTCTCCTAATACAGAAACAATATTTTGATCTCTATGCTAGGTGCAGATTACCAAGTGAACAGAAGAAAAGATACAAGGATGTGCTCAAGGAAGCCCACCTTGAAAAGATACAACATCTCCACTGGGTATCCCTAACACCCTTGGAAGTATACACAGCAGAAGTGCAACAACTCAAAAGCTAATCACTTGGTCATCTTATCAGTTACTCCTACCCCATGTATGGAAGGGTCTGTAATTCCTACACTGGGCTCACTGGTTATCTCAGAACCCCAAAGCCAGTGTGGATATAAGTTCTCCTTCACCCCAAAGACCTAGGAAAAGTATCTAGAGAAGGTCCTCGTGTGAATCTTTACAAGGCAGTTGATTTCCAAATGATTCACCAGGAACATTGCAGCTCAAGCCCTTCTGATGCCTGATAGCAAGCCCTGCCCAGAGAATCACACTGACACCCAGTGAGCAGATGGTACACTTCCCTGTTTTTTTTGTTTCATACAAATTTTCTTCCCTCTCAAAACTACCAGAATGGATCCTGACGTAGCTATTTTTTCAAAGGAGGAGAGATTTAGCAGAATGGCGCTTGAAGAATGCAAGGTCATTTCATTGAAAGCTACGAAGTTCTTAAAGACAGGCTCTCACAGGAAGCAATCTAATTTGTCCCATTCCCCCTCCCCCTATTTCCATTTATCCTTACACCTTATTCTCCCTCGTACATGCATACTGTCTCCTCTGATTCTTTTTACATTAACCTACTCTACCATTAGGGTCAATTTATAGTAGCTAGTTAATCTACTAGCCTTTGGACCATGAGAGGGACATGGAGCATCTGCAGAATACCTAAAGAGTCAGAGACAATGCACAAACACAGCACAGACAGCCTTTGAGGTTAGGATTGAGCCCAGGTCTGGAGCTGTGAAGCAGCAGTATTACGTAGCTGCTGAGCTGCTGTATTTCCGACAATCTGATCCTTATCAAGCTTTTATTTGCAGTGTGCACAACAGAACCTTCCCATCCTTACTTACAGATTGATTACGAGGCACAAGCATTAGATATCCCTACTGGGTTATTCAGTTAGTCACCAAAACTAGAAAAGCACATGATTTCAATAAACTGAGTTACTGTGTGGGCAGTCAAAGGAACAGGTTTGTGAAAGGTTAGGTGGGAGGGCTGAGGGCAGGCAGCTGGGCATGGGAAACAGACTGCTGAGAATTGAGGTCCATGTAGCAACATGAACTTATAGCTAGAAAGATTTTTATAAAAAAATGATGATTAAATGAAACAGTTGGTTTCAATGGAATCTGGTCCATTAAATTCTCAAACATTTGAAAGCTAAGAAAGGATTGAAGATGAACGATTTATTAGAAAAACAACGTGGATGCTCAAAGTTTACCAGATTGGTTCACTATTTAAACTCCAATCAAAGTTAATTAATGGCATAAATTTGGTTTGAAAAAGTAAATTTGTTAACTTGGCTCTGAAGAATTTGCAAAAGGGAAATGGCCATATGCATCAGGTGAAGCTTTGTTCAGCGAACAAAATACATTCTATGGATGAAATTAGAAAAACTACAAACGCTAGACAAGGGTAATGAATGTGTGTCATTAATCGAATGTGACTTCAAAAGAAAAATATAATGGTGATATATTTCATGACTTCAGACAGTCATAGAGCACTTTGTGTACTCATTCAACTTCCAGACTTTAAAATCCAGTCAATGCAGTCAAAGTCAGCAATCAATTTGTGTCCAATAAAGCTCCAGAAATATAAAAGTAACTAATGGGTAGATAAGCTGTCTTTAAAGATGTTGACTGACAAATAAATATTAGCCAAGACTTCAGCAGCAAGACTTCAGTATTCATTTACACTGTACATTTAAACAAAATAAAACAAGATGCTTCATGGAGTGTTATCAAATTAAATTGATAGTGAAACATAGAATGATTTGCTGCAATAAGCTTGGTTATTTAGCTTGGGTTTAAGAAATCCTTTAAATCTGAGCAGTGCAGAGAAGCAAAAGAGTTTATTAAGAAATTGCAGATCATCAGGATAGCCACCAACCCTTCACATATTGTCATGAAATGCTTCAAAGTGCATCAGAAGGGAAATTGATTCTTTGTTTAATGTTTAAGGAAAGGAAAGCATCCCAACAGTGCAGTACTTCCTGGAGCATGTGCTCAGCTCTGGAGTGTAGATTGAATTACTGAATCCTGTTTAAAACTCACTGAACAGAAATTGACTTTATTATGAATTCTTCTTGCTATATAGCCATAACTTTGAAGTTAATTGGGACTTTGTAATTCATTGGAACTGTTGTGGGAATTATTTTTTAAAAAAAATACACCAAGAACATTGATAAGTGTGAGGATAGATAGATAGATAGATGAAATGAGTGAATGAATGAATGAAATTAATTTATTTCGGTCAGTGCAAAGATAACAAAAAGCACCATTTACAACGATGATTTCATTGGACAAAATTACAGCAAAAAACATAGATATTCTTTAAAACAGATCAAAAGGGTGTAGGCTGAAGCCACAGTTTATTACGCCTACCCCTCTTACTTAAACAACAACATACTGATAGATACTTTATTGATCCCAAAGGAAATTACAGTGTCACAGTAGCATTAGAAGTGCACAGATATACAAATATTAGAAGAGAAGTAAGAAAGAATAAAAAAAAGTTACCTCAAACAGTCTAACAGGAGGAGTAATCACTTCACTGGCTATAGGTTAACTCATTATAGAGCTAATGGCCGAGGGTCAGAATGACCTCATATAATGCTCTTTGGAGCAGTGCAGTTGTCTTAGTCTATTACTAAAAGTGTTTCTCTGTTCAGCCAAGGTGGCAAGCAGAGGGAGAGAAACATTGTCCAGAATTGTCAGGGTTCTTTGTTCTACCACAGACTCTAGTGTGTCCAGTTTGACTCCTAAATACAGTTAATAAAATTTTAAAAAGAGAGAAACATATCTTGCTTTAACTCCATTTGAAAACCAAATCTACACATAACCGATGGGTCAGGAATTGGTTAACCAAGAAATATCCACCTGCCATGGCAGCTCAGTTGGTTTGAGAGGGGGCTGAAACCAAGATCTGGAGGGTTGAGTTGGATAGCTAATGAAGGAAGGGTATGATCTGCAGCTCGAAGAGTGGGTGGAAGAGAATCAGAGTGTCATGAACCCTTTGGACTAGCGAGGGTCTCAACGCACCTGAGTTTATTAGAGTTGTTTAATGACTACTTTTATTATTAAGCTGTCAGTATATTGCTTGTGACGCTCATTATGTTTCCTTATGCTTCTCATTCTTCAGTGATTAGTTTTTGATTTTGACCCACACACGTTTCCTGTGTTTTATGTTCTATTCAAAGTTATTCTGCACCAGCGCTCTTCACTGAGTCCCAGATTTGAGTATTGAAAACTATAAGTCAGGAGATGAATACAAGAAAATTTCCAAGTAATTGAATTTTCCTTGGAGTACAGTTATGTCAATCATCAAAAAATTAAAAGAATATGGCACAGCTGTAAATCTGCCTAGAGCAAGCCACCCTCAAAAACTGAGTGACTGTGCAAGAAGGGGCCTAGTGAGCGAGAACTATGACAACTCTAGAGGAGTTACAAGCTGCAGTGGCCGATATGGGAGAAACTGCGCATACAGCTGTTGCCCAGGTGATTCACCAGTCACAGCTTTATGGGAGAGTGGCAAAGAGAAAGCTACTTTTAAAAAAAACCTCACATGAAATCTCAGCTAGAGTTTGCCAGAAGCCATGTGGGAGACTCTGAAGTCAGCTGGAAGATGGTTCTATGGTCTGATGAAACCAAAAGAGAGCTTTTTAGCCATCAGATTAAACGCTATGCTTGACATAAACCAAATACTGTACATAATCAAAAACACACCATCCCTATTGGGAAGCAAAGTGGTCACTGCATCATGCTGTGGGGATGCTTCTCTGCAGCAGGCCCTGGAAGGCTTCTGAAGGTAGAGGGTAAAATGAATGCAGAAAAATATAGGGAAATCCTGGAGGGAAACCTGATGCAGTCTGCAAGAGAATTGCAACTTGGGAGAAGATTTGTTTTCCAGCAAGACAATGACCAAACATAAAACCAAAGAGACACAGGAATGGCTTAAAAACAACAAAGCTACTGTCCTGGAGTGGCCAAATCAGAATCCAGACTTCAATCCAATTGGGAATTTGTGGCTGGACTTGAAAAGGGCTGTTCACTCACAATCCCCATGCAATCTGACAAAGCTTGTGCAGTTTTGTAAAGAAGAATGGAGAACAATTTCAGTGTCCAGACGTGCCAAGCTGATAGAGATCTATCCACCCAGACTCAAGGTTGTAATTGCTGCCAAAGGTGCATCTACTAAATACTGACTTGAAGGGGGTGAATACTTATGCAATCAATTATTTTGTGCTTTATATTTGTAATAAATTTAGACCAATTTGTAGAAATTAGTTTTCACTTTGACACAAAGAGTCTTTTCTGTTGATCAGTGTCAAAAAAGCCAAATTAAATCCACTGTGTTACAATGTTGTAAAACAATAAAACTGTAGTGGTCCCGACTGGCAATTCCCCATCTTGCCATTATCTCATTGATTGTATCTTAATTCCTGTTGGCTGATTCCCTATGATTGCTAGTCCTATTAATTACCGCACGCCTGGTTCCCATTAGCAAACATAGGATAAAACTCGGGCGTCACAGCCATGCTGTGCCAGTTTGGTGCTTGACTCCAGTGTGAGTAAACTTTGTTTCCTGATTCCTCAGGACTGTCAGTTCTATGCTCCGCATCATTTCCTGGATTCTCTACATAAACCTTGTCTCTGTGTAAAGACTCTCCTGGATACCGGTTCCCCGTTTGCGATGATGCTAACACCTCATAACTCTGCCTCCGCGCCTTCTATCCTGCACTTGGGTTTGTCCTCAGCATCGTCCTTGCAACAAAAACATGAAAATTTCTGGGGGGGTTGTTGGTGAATACTCTTTATAGGCACTATACATTATGTAGAAATTAAAGAGTCAGAAAGAAGCACATGAAAATGATGAAATGAATTGGTTTTGAAGAAGTTGGACAAACGTGGATTGTTTTCTGGAGAGCTGGGCATTGAGGGTGAACTGATAGAAGTATATAAAATTATGAGAATCATAGGTCGGTTAGATGCTCAAAGTCTTTTCCCAGGGTGGAAATGCCAGATATGCCAGAGAGCATAGATTAAAAGTGATAGGGAGAAGGTTTACAGGAAACTTATGAGGCAATTTTGGTTTTAAACAAAGAATCATGTGTGCTTGGAACATACTGCCAGGGAACTTTTGGAAACAGCTAAGAAAGCAAATTTTAAAAGGAATGTAGACAGGCACATGAACAGATATGGAGGGATTAAGGGATAGAACCATAGAACCATAGAACACTACAGCACAGTACAGGCCCTTCAGCCCTCCATGTTGTGCTGAACCATATAATCCTTAAAGAAAAGTACTAAACCCACACTACACCGTAACCCTCTATTTTTCATTCATCCATGTGCCTGTCCAAGAGGCTCTTAAATACCCCTAATGTTTTAGCCTCCACCACCATCCCTGGCAAGTCATTCCAGACACCTACAACCCTCTGTGTAAAAAACTTACCCTGGATGTCTCCCCTAAACTTCCCTCCCTTAACTTTGTATATATGCCCTCTGGTGTTTGTTATTCATTCCCTGGGAAACAGGTACTGACTATCCACCCTATCTATGCCTCTCATAATCTTGTAGACCTCTATCAAGTCCCCTCTCATTCTTCTATGTTCCAAAGAGAAAAGTCCCAGCTCCGCTAACCTTGCTTCATATGACTTGTTCTCCAAACCAGGCAACATCCTGGTAAATCTCCTCTGCACCCTCTCCATAGCTTCCACATCCTTCCTATAATGAGGTGACCAGAATTGAACACAATACTCTAAGTGCGGTCTCACCTGAGATTTGTAGAGTTGCAACATGACCTGTCTACTCTTGAACTCAATCCCCCTGTTAATGAAGCCTAGCATCCCATAGGCCTTCTTAACTACCCTATCAACCTGTGCAGCGACCTTGAGGGATGTATGGATTTGAACCCCAAGGTCCCTTTGTTCATCCACACTCTTAAGTAGCTGACCATTAATCCTGAACTCAGTCTTCTGGTTTGTCCTTCCAAAATGCATCACCTCACACTTGTCCGGATTGAACTCCATCTGCCATTTTTCTGCCCAACTCTGCAACCTGTCTATATCCTTGTAACCTTCGACAACCTACAGCTCCATCCACAACTCCTCCAATCTTCGTGTCATCCGCAAACTTACTCACCCATCCTTCCGCCTCTACATCCAGGTCATTTATAAAAATCACAAATAGCAGGGGTCCCAGGATAGATCCCTGCGGCACTCCACTAGTCACCAACCTCCAGGCAGAATACTTTCCTTCCACAACTACCCTCTGCTTTTTTCCTTTAAGCCAATTTTTTATCCAAACAGCCAAGGTTCCACTTATCCCATGCCTCATGACTTTCTGGATGAGTCTCTCATGAGGGACCTTGTCAAATGCTTTGCTGAAGTCCATGTAGACCACATCCACTGCCATACCCTCATCAATTTCTTTTGTTACCTCTTCAAAAAACTCAATCAGGCTCATGAGGCACGATCTTCCCTTCACAAAGCCATGTTGACTATCCATGAGTAGACTGTACTCCAAATGCTCATAGATCCTATCGTTAAGAATCCTTTCCAGTAGTTTGCATACCACTGACATAAGACTCACCGGTCTTGTGCATTTTAAATTAACATCGCGGTGGGCACAGACACTAAAGGCTAAAGGTCTTATTTCTGTGCTCTACTATTCTATGCATTATGTTCCATGATTGTGGATAGGTAGATTAATAAGTTTACTGAGGACAAAATTGGTGCTATTGAAGATAATGTAGAAGGTGGCCAACTGATACAGTCAGATGCATATCAGTTCCAGATATGGGCGGCAAAATGGCAGATGGAGTCTAAAATATCTGTGTGTGAGGTGTTGCTCTTTGGGAGATCAGGTGTACAGGGAAAGTACAGTTAATGGCAGAATCCTTAACAGTGTTGGTGTACAGTGGGATATTGTGGCTCAAGTCCATAGTTCTCTGAAAATGGCCACATAAATTGATATGGTGGTAAAGGAAGCATATGGCATGCTTGCTTTCATTAGTTATACACTGAGTTCAAGTGTCAGTAAGTTATTCTACAGCTTTGTAAAACTCTGTTTAGGCCATGTCTCGAGTGTTGCATTCAAATCTGGTCACCCAATTTTTGAAAGGATATGAAGGGTTTGGAGAGGGTGCAGAAGAGGTTTACCAGATTGGTGCGTGGATTTGAGGGCACATGAAATAAGGAAATGTTGCACACAATTTGGTGGTTTTCTCTGAAGTGGCATGAATTGAGGGCAAATCTGATAGAGATTCATAATTTTATAAGGAGTAGATAGCAGTTTTCTTTTTTCCAGAGGATTGAAGTATCTAATACTAGAGGGTATGCACTTAAAGTGAGAGAGGAGGTGTGCAAGGCAAGTGTTTTTTTACATGGAGAGTAGTGGATGCTCGGAATGCGCTGCCAGGGGTGGTTTGCAGGTATACATAATAGAGGCATTTAATGGGTACTTAGACAGACAGATCAATATTTGGAATGATATTGACCATCTGAAGGCAGAAAGGAATCGGTGCCATTACCTTAATATGTCTGGCACAACTTTGTGGCCAAAGGGCCTGTTCCTGTGCTTTTCTGTTAATGTTCTAAGTACATGTTCAGGTGGATACATCTTCATCATGTTCCTTCTAAGCAAATCAAAAGCCCATAATCAGAATGAGGTACATGAGCTGCTAGGTTGATTTGAACAGTGCAGGTGGTGGCTGTGGTAATAAATGCAAGGAGACTGAATAATGGTGTGGAGCCCTGCTCTCTTCTATTGCTTCAATATCATGCTTGATCTTTACTGATTACTTATTACAGAAACTGTGATGGCATGAGACTAGTATCAGTAATGACTTTTTTAAAAAATCTCAAAATGCACACTGAGGTTTTTGTGCAACTCCCCTAGCATGAGGGTCTATTCATTCAATGTGCCTGCAATGAACTCAGGTATGAATGCCAATCACATCTGCACATTCAGCTCTTGTGAGCAATATGGTGTCGACATTAAGAAAGTGGCCCACATCATTACTTGTCATTAAGTTTTATCTGTTCATCCTAGAACAATCTTTCAAACTTGCAACAGAGCATTAGCTCCTTTCCAGCCACTTTTGATGGAAGTCAGCATTTGGATGATGATAGCTTCCCTGCAACGTTACGCTATGTGCTTTGGCAATGCCGTTGCACTACAAAGAACAGCACTTCCAAACAAAAGGTCACGGCTAATGCTCCATTGGGCTACAGAATCAGAATCAGGTTTAATATCACTGGCATATGTCAAGAAATGTGTAGTTTTAGGGTAGCAGTGCACTGCAATACATAATAATAAAAAAAGCTAAAAATCCCAATCAGAAACATAGATTAAAATTCAATTGAATAAATAATGCAAAAGAAAAAGTGAGGTAGTGTTCATGGGTTCATTGTCCACTCAGAAATCCAATGGCAGAAGGGAAGAAGCTAGGTTGCTGAAAAGTTGAGTATATATCTTCAGTCTCCTTTATCTCCTCCTTGATGACAGCAATGAGAAGAGGGCATGTCTGGGTGATGGGGGTACTCAATGATGGATGCCACCTTTATGAGGCATTGCCTTCTGAAGGCGTCTTCAGTCCTGGGGAGGCTAGTGCCCATGATGGAGCTGGCAGAGTTGGCAACTTTCTGCAGCTTTTCTCGATCCTGTGCAGTGGCCCTTCCATAGCAGACATCGATGCAACCAGTTAGAATGCTCTCCACAGTACATCTGTAGAAATTTGCGACAGCCTTTGGTGATGTACAAGGTCTCCTCTAAATCCGAATGAAATATAGCCACTGTCATGCCTTCTTTGTAATTGCATCAATATGTTGGGACCAGGATCGATCTTCAAAGATGTTGACAACCTAGGAATGCAAAACTGTTCATCTTTTCCACAGCTGATCACTCGATGTGGACTGATGAGAGTTCCCTCAACTTCCTGAAGTCCACAATCAATTCCTTGGTCTTACTGACATTGTGTGTAAGGTTCTTGTTACAACACCACTCAACCAGTTGATCTATCTTGCTCCTGTATCTCCCCCCCCCCCCCCACACTATCTGAAGCTCTGCCAACAGTAGTCGTGTTATCGGCAAAGTTATAGATGGCTTTTGAGCTGTGCCTAGACAGACTGTCGTGGGTATAGAGAGAGTAGAGCAGTAGGCTAAGCATGCATCTTTGAGTTGCACCAACGTTCATTGTCAACGAAGAGGAGATGTTATTTCGAATCCACGCTGACTGTGCCTCTCAGTGAGGGAGTCAAGGATCCAGTTAGAGAGGGAGGAACAGAGGCCTAGGTTTTGGAGCTTGTTAACAGTGTTGAGGAAATGATGGTGTTGAACGCTGAGCTGTAGTCAGTGAACAGCAACCTGACATAGATATTGCTGCTGTTTAGGTAATCCCAGTCCAAATGGAAAGCCAATGAGGTTGCATCTGCTGCAGACCTACTGTGGAGATAGTCAAATTGCAATGGGTTCAGGTCTTTGCTCAGGAATGAGTTGATTGACCATGACCAACCCCTCAAAGCACTTCATAACTGGGTAACAGTCATTGAAACAGTTCACCCTGCTCTTCTTGGGCACTGATATGATTGTCACCCTTTTGAAGCAGACGGGAAACTCTGAGTGCAGCAGTGAGAGACTGAAGATGTCTGTGAACACTCCCACCAGTTGGTTGTCAGAGCTCTACCAGGTACACCATCAGGCCTGACACCTTGCAACATTTCACCCTCATGAAAGATTTTGTGACATAGGTCACAGGGTCACTAGATGCTACAGGTAATGCAGAGGTGTAGTTATATTCTCCCTTTCAATGTTTGCCCAAAAAGTGTTCATCCCATCTGGGAGTGAAGTATCACAGATGACAGCCATTCCTGATGCTAGGTTTCACCTGGTAGGAAGTACTGGCCTGCAAACACTGCCAGAGCTGACATACATCCTTCAATCAAAGAGCTAACTTCAATCAAATTGTTTTTTGCTATTAAAATAGACTTCTGCAGGTTACATCTGGATTTCTTGTATTGGTCTGCTTCACGAGTTTTGCATGCCACAGATCTAGCATTCAGAAGTGTAGAAATCTCCTGATTCATCCATGGCTTTTTTGTTTGACTATGTCCAGTATGTTCTCAAAGGCACACACTCAACTACACAGGTCTTGATGCAGTCAGTGACAACTGGTGTACTCATTCAAGTCCGACGATGAACTTTGGATATTGTCTAGTCTACTGACACTAAGCTGTTCTGTAAGTGCTCCTCCACCTCCCTTAGGTCCTTTTTGGTCCTCACTACTGGTGCTGTGGTATTTAGTCTCTGTTTATATGCCAGGTGATCGGACATTCCACAGTGTGGGCATGGGATGGCACAGTAAGCGTTCTAGATGGTGGTATAACAGTGCTCATATGTGTTGGCTCCTCTGGTTCCATGGGTAACATGTTGGTGGCAGATGTTCAGAGACTTCTTCACGCCGGCCTGTTTGAAAGCTCCTGAAATGATAGGGAAGGTATCAGGATGCTCATCACCTCCAGTGCCTGTGTGATGTTGGTCGGGGTGAAATGTACCGCACAACCAGAATGATGATGGAAAACACTCTCGGCAGATATAATGGACAACACTTGACCACTAGATGTTCCAGGTCAAGTGAGCAGGGTGGAGAAAAAAACTATTCACCTTGATAAGTTAATCATGAAGGATACTCCACCTCTCTACCTTTAAAATACTCAGCTGTCCTGTCTTTGTGGAAAATGGCAAAGCCCTTGGGCTGCAGCACTGTGTCTGAAATGGTGGGGGTGAGCCATGTTTCCATTAAGCAAAGTACGCAGCAGTCCCTGATGTCACTCTGGCATTGCAATCTTGCTCTGAGGTCCTCAATTCTATTTTCAAGAGACTATACTTTTGCCAGCGGGATAGTAGGGAGTGGGAGTCAAAGGACTCTGTGTTTCAATCATCCCTGAAGACCAGCACATGCCCCTCGCTTCCTGTCCTCAAAGGGAAAAGGCCTGAGTTTGGACCTGAGTTCACGACTTGAAGCAACTGCCAATCTTGAGGATAGATAGATGTTTTAAATGTCTTAAAACAATGTTGCTTACTTAAGTACCCATTGCTGTGAATGGGTCAACACTTAAAGAACAAAAACTAATCGAGAAAATAGCCAGGATTCACATCATTTACTTGAAGCAATGTGCCATGTAAGGTTCCTTAATATTTCTTAATGAATATTTATGTTCCTTAATGTTGTCATAGCTAGGCGAGGTATTGGGGATAAGCTCCCACTACCTATTAAATGCTCCCATTGGCATGCATGTCAAATAGCCTCTGAAAACCAAGTCCAGCTCCAGACCGTCATGTGTGGCTTAGCTAATAAGCCTGGCAGAACTGTTTCTACTGACTGGAGAAGGGGCAAAGTCTGATTACTGGCACTTTAAAACCAGTCACTTCAAGCAGATGGGGCTCGTCAGCCGTGGTCGGCAGCTCATCTAAGAGAAGGCAACTCTGATCTTAAAACCTCGCTGATTTATGGCTATACCCACTCATGAGGAAGGCTTTGGGAGCAAAACCCTGAGGAAAACTCTGGAGCTGGAGTCTCTAAGACAGCCCTACAGTGAGTTCACGCTGACTTCCAACTGCTGCAACACTACTGGTGCCAAAGTCTGTGCCGTTCCTTTGAATTCATCAGCTGCGTGGAGAAAGGTAACCTGTTCCATGGGCAACAGCTTGCTCTCCATATCGTACTGCCTTACCTTGCATTAACAGGAATCCACTGTATTTGATGACTCCCACTGGAGTCGCATGCAAAGACGTGCCACCTATCGGCAGCATCTTCACTGCTAAAAGTGGCAGCAATAAACCTGGACCAGTGAATTATTCATGGCCACAATCCCCATTCTACAGTTTTCCAGATTCTTTCTTTCTGGGGGCATCGGATACAACAGATAACCCCAATGATTTCTTACTAGTGTGAAGTGTTGCCTCACCTGGAATGATTGTTTGGGGCCCTGAATGGAGGTGAGGGAGGAGGTGAATGGGCAGGTGTAGAAAAGAGTACCGCTGACATTTCAGGCAGAGACCCTTCAGCGCTGTAGGGTCTCAGCCCGAAACATGGATTGCACACATTTCCATCGATGCCTCCAGGTCTGCTGAGTTCCTCCTGCATTTTGCTTGGATTTCCAGCATCTGCAGATTTTCTCCTGTTTATGGTTGAAGATGCGCAACAGAGTTGTAATCTGTTCTCTGGATTGATACAACACTCATATACGGTTTTTCAAAAATACCAGTCTTTGCTGCTCTGAAATACTAGTCTTTGTTGCTCTAGTCCCTAATGATGTAATGTGTTACATATGAAGCATCATTTCACAACCAAAATGACAAAGCTGCAGATGCACCATTGGTGCATATGATCCATTCCTGTGTTGCAATACTAATGGCTTCAAACTTCATTCCTTCGTTCAATTGGAATCTAAGGCTGCACATGAGTAACTTTGGCTCCTGGTTAGATGAAAAAACTGGGTGGCCTTTGATATAATATTATTAAAGAGTTATGAAAATATTTTAAAATACATTAACTATCAAAGGGGAGACTTAAAGTCACAAACGGGTACACCAATTGTTAGTGTTACACCAGTTTCAAAGTCCCAAACCATTATTCAGCAGGGGAGAAGAAAACATTTCCCTGGTTTCCTCTGCTCAAGTTTTTCCTTTTTTTCTGTGGTAAAATAAACTGTACAGAGACATGGTTGGAGGCTCCCAAAAAAAGAAGGCAGACTTTTGAATTTTAGCTTATCGCAACATGGAGCAAGGAGAACAAAGTTTTCCTCCTAACTTTCCACGTTAGGCATACTGTGTTCTTAAAAGAAAATTAGTGGCCAGCACAACTCTGCAACTGATCTGGGGAAGAGTTCATTCAACTAAGATGCCAGATGCATAATATATATCAATGATCCTCTTGTCCAAGTTTACCCAAACTCAAGGCACTGCTCTGCTTAATGCCTGGATATATTGCATCTAAAGATGTTTATTTTCCTCCTTCTGCATTCAAGTTTACGATTTTTTCAGGACTAATTCATTAAACGACAACTACTCAAGTAAATGCTGGCAAGTGGCATCTTTGGCGCGAAGCTAGGGCTGGAAGTTTGAAGAGGTCAAGTAAAATCTTGTGTTGATTCTCTTAATCTTGTGATCCCTCAATAATTTACCTAAAACTGTTGATGACTTTTGTTAAGGAGATAGGAAATTGGAGCAGATGTACACTGGCCCTTAAGCTGCACTGTAATAATGGCCAATCTTTTATTTTACTATAATTTCTCATAGAAAACTCATACAGTTTGCTTTGATTCACACGAGTTATTGTGAAATGTTTAAGAAAAGGTACGTTGGCATTGTACAGGGTTCAGAGGAGTTTCACAAGAATGATTCTGGGAATGAAAGGGTTAATATATGAGCAGTGTTCTAAGACTTTGGGTCTGTACTTGCTGGAATTTAGAAGAGTGAGGGGGGATCCCATTGAAAGCTTTCGAATACTGAAAAGCCTAGAGAGAGTGGATTTGGAAAGGATGTTTCCTATAGTGGGTGAGTCTAGAACTAAAGGGCACAGCCTCAGAATAGAGGGGTGTCCATTTAGAACAGAGATGACAAAGAATTTCTTTTGCCTGAGGGTGGTGAATCTGTGGAATTCATTGCCACAGCTTGGCTGTGGAGGCCAAGTCACTGAGCATATGACTTGGATACAAGAGCAAGGATGTGATGTTGAGACTTTATAAGGCACTGGTGAGGCTTCACCTTGAGTATTGTGAACAGTTTTGGGCCTCTCATCTTAGAAAAGATGTGTTGGCATTGAAGAAAGTCCAGGAGAGGTTTACAAGGATGATTCCAGGAATGAAAGGGTTATCATACGAGGAACATTTGATGGCTATGGGTCTGTACTTGTTGGAATTCAGAAGGATGAGGGGGGATCTCATTGAAACCTTTCGAATGTTGAAAGGCCTAGACAGAGTAGGTGTGGAAAGGATGTTTCCCATGGTAGGAGAGTCTAGGACAAGAGGGCACAGCCTCAGTATAGAGGGGTGCCCTTTCAAAACAGAGATGCGGAGAAATTTCTTAAGCAAAAGGGTGGTGAATTTGTGGAATTTGTTGCCACATGCAGCTGTGGAGGCCACGTTGTTGAATGTATTTAAGACAGAGGTTGATAGATTCTTGATTGGACATGGCATCAAAGGTTATGGGGAGAAGGCAGGGCAAGGGGGTTGAGGAGGAAATTAAAAAAAGAATCAGCCATGATTGAATGGCAGAAGAGACTCGATGGGCCAGTTGGCCTAATTCTGCTCCTATGTCTTATGGTCTTATACTTAAAGTGGAGGCTGATTGTTTCTTGGTAAGTCAGGGTGTCAAAAGTTCTGGGGGAGAAGGCAGAAAAATGGGGTTGAGAGGGATAATAAATCAGCCATGCTAGAATGGCAGAGCAGATTCAATAGCTCAGTGATCTAGTTCTGCTCCCATTCTTATGGACATGATTCATAACCGCCTCTCTCCTGGGCAGCTCTAAACAGGTGACACTGTGGTTTGAGGCCTAGTCATTGCTACGACCAAAGCCTCGCAACTTTCCCACCATTTGCCTCTGCTATCCACCAATAAATCAATGAATCAGACTTGTAACATTCCACATTAATAATGTCCAACAGGGTCAGGCAATCAGAAGAAAAGCAATTAACACGATCACTCAAAGTACACTGCAGATGCTGTGGTCAAATCAACATGTACAAACAAGCTGGATGAACTCAGCAGGTTGGGCAGCATCCGTTGAAATGAGCAGTCAACGTTTTGGGCCGAGACCCTTCGTCCTGACAAAAGGGTTGACCTGCTGGGTTCATCCAGCTTGTTTGTACGTGTTAACACAATCACTCGCTGTTAACTGCACACTGCCTTCACACACCAACTCCTCCAAAGCCTTTTTGACTGCAGGCAGCAGCACGATCCATACCAAGTCCAGCTCCTTCAGTTTCCCTGTCAGCTGGGGTAGACCACCAGTACTTTAAGTTCTTAATGTCCAGCAGGGTCTTACGATTGTAAAAAATACAATTACAAAAGACAGTAACACCTTTGGTAAGCCCCTGCGCCTGAGTGTGCCGCCATCTTAACAGAAGTCCCAGTCAAGGACACCTGCTTAGTACGCTGCTCAGCTCACTCCATACTCACGACTGTGTGGCTAAGCAGGGCACAAGTATCCCTGGTAAATTCACAGCACAAACTTCACTGGGCATCATGGTAATGTACTGGTTATCACAGTGCTATTACAGCTCGGTACGTTCCAGAGTTTGGAGTTCAATTCCGGCCCCGTTCTATAAGGAGGCTCTGTATGTCCTCCCATTGGAATGTGTGGGTTTTCTCCAGGTCTCCCAATTTCTTCCCACGGTCCCAAAGACCTACAGGGCAGATTAATTGTTCATTGTCAATTCTCCCGTGCTTAGGTTAGGGATAAATGGGTTTGTTGCAGATTGGCTCAAAGGGCCAACTCCGCACTGTATTGCTAAATAAAAAACAGACACCACTGCTATTAGCACAACCTCAGATGCCAAAGAGGAGGTTCGCAGGAAAGAGATAGATCGGCTGGTTGAGGGGTGTCACAAAAAACAACCTCAGACTCAATACCAAGGAAGGGGAAGTCAGAAGAACACACACCAATCCTCATTGAGAGTTAGCAGTAGAAAGGGTGAGCAGATTCAAATTCTTAGGCATCAAATCTCTGAGGATCTGTCCTGGGCCCAACACAATGACACAATCATGAAGAAGGCACTTCAGTTGCTCTACCTCACCTGGAGCTTGATAAGACTTGGCAAAAAAGTCTTGTCTTACAAATTTCTGCAGAAATAGTGGAGAACATTCTGAATAGTTGCCAACTTGGGCCCAATGCACAGGATTGCTAGTGGCTGCAAAAAATTAACCTCATCATGGTGACAAGGCTCTCTGCCAATGAGGGCACCTTCAAAAAAATGCAGTATCCATCACTAAGGACCATCACTACTTCTTCTCATTACTACTATTGGGAAGAAAGTACAGGTTCATGAAGACCCACACTCAAAGATTTAGGAACACTTCTTCCCCCCATCATCAGATTTATGTACCCATGCATGTAACTATATTATCCCTTTTTTGCATTATTTAAGTATTTTGCAACTTAGAGCAAGCAATTCTCTGTCTTTAAACTAAACTATGACCATGAAACAACAAATTTCAAAACATTTCCAGTAAGTATGACACACAAAATGCTGGAGGAACTCAGCAGACAAGGTAGTGTCTATGGAAAAAAGTAGAGTCAATGTTTCTGGCCGAAATCTTTTGGCAGGACTGGAGAAAAAAAGCTGAGAAATAGATTTCAAAGGTGGGGGGGGGGGAGGGGAGAGAAAAACACCAGGTGACAGGTGAAACTTGAAGAGGGAGGGATGAAGCAAAAAGCTAAGAAGTTGATTGGTGAAAGAGACAGAAGGCCATGGAAGAAAGAAAAAGTGGGGTTGGGAGTGGGGTTGGGGAGGAACACCAGAGGGAGACACTGGGTGGGCAAGGAGAATACATGAGAGGGGGACAAGGGGATGGGAAATGGTGAAGTGGGGCAAGTGTGGGGGAGAGGCATTACCGGAAGTTTGAGAAATTGATGTTCATGCCATCAGGTTGGAGGCTACCCAAATGGAATTTCAGGTGTTGTTCCTCCATCCTAAGTGTGATCTTATCCTGACAGTGGAGGAGGCCATGGACGGACATATTGGAATGGGAAGTTGAATTAAAATGGGTGGCCACTGGGACATCCTGCTTGTTTTGGTGGATGTTCAGCGAAGTGGTCTCCCAATCTACTTCGGGTCTCACTTATATATAAGCAGGCCACATCAGCAGCACCGAGCACAGTATATTACCCCAACGGACTCACAGGTGAAGTGTCACCTCACCTGGAAGGACTGTTTGGGGCCCTGAATGGTACTGAGTGAGGAGGTGTTCGGGCAGATGTAGCACTTGTCCTGTTTGTTTCCCTTGTTTGTGTACAGTAAGTATGTGATTATAAACCCTGATTCTGAACATGTAAGGAGATGCAAAGGAAAGATTAGAGACCAAAATGGGAACCTGACAGCGAAGGTAGAAGACATAGTCACAGTTGTAAGTTAATAATTTGTATCAGCCTTCACAAGAGATCAACATATCCATAAATTAAAGAGGAACAGTGTGAAATATTTGATAGGATATTTTTATATATGGAGAGAGGGAATATCAAGGGGTTCAACTTCTTTATGAGGGAATAAATCACCAGGTATGGTAAATATATGTGAGAAAGTTAAGAGAAGCAAGGGAGGAAAGAACTGAACCTCTGACAATCATTTTCCAATCCTCTAAGACAACGAGCACAGTGTGGGAGGATTGGATGTTTGAAACCGTGATATGCTGGTTTAAAAAATGCCAGTAATCATCGGTCACTCAGTCTAACATAAGTGGCAGGCAAGTAATTGGAAAAGGTTCTGAATATCAGTACAAATCATCGCCTAGAAAGGTAAAGATTGATCTAATATAGTCAACATGGATTAACTTGACTGAATATTTGACATAACAACCATTTGGATAAGGTGCACATAGATTTAAACAAAGCATTTGACAGAAGGGTTCATGAAATGTAGATCAGTAAAGAAAATACTCACAGGATCCAAGGAAAAGAAGTTAGCTTGGTTTAAACTGAGCTCAGAGACAGAGAGCTAAGGGTAATGATTAGTAAAATAATTGTGATTTGAAAGCTCAGTATATTGGAATTCCACAGGAATCAGTGATGGTTTTCTTGCTTTCTTGAGCTAGACATTAATGCTTTAGAGCTTCTTCTATAAGAAGGACCTCATTGACTCATCCTCTCGGATGCTTAGTGGTGTAATCATCAGCAAATTCAGGGTCAGCAGAGAATGGAAACTTACCTTTAACTAGCTACATAATTGCTGAGACTACAAGAGCAGGAGAGAGTTGGGTGTCCTGCAGTATGGTCCTACAGTTTGAGGCCTAGTCATTGCTATGACCAAAGCCTTGCAACTCCCCCACCATTTGCCTCTGCCGTCCACCAATAAATCAATGAATCAGACGTAACATTCCACATTAATAATGTCCAACAGGGTCAGGCAATCAGAAGAAAATCAATTAACACAATCACTCAGAGTACACTGCAGATGCTGTGGTCACATCAACACGTACAAACAAGCTGGATGAACTCAGCAGGTCAGGCAGCATCTGTTGAAATGAGCAGTCACGTTTCGGGCCGAGACCCTTCATCCTGAACATCCTAACATCCTAACATCCAAAGCCTTTTCACCGGCCAGGAGTGTGATGGGAAGATCACCGTTTGCAGGAGTGAAACTTTAAAAACATCCATGAAAGACTCAGCACTATCCAGGGTAAAGCAATCCCTTTCAATGACTCAGTTCACCACCCGAAACCTTTATTTTAATCAGTATTACTCTATTGTAACTGCAGTGGATGCCTTTTTACAAAAAAATACTGTAGTTACCTGCCAAGGCTACATGGACAACACTACTCAAACTGAAAGATTTGATCACCTCCGTCTGCAAAAGAGATCACCATCCTGACTTGGGACATATATTGTTAGGCCTAAATCGTGGAACTCACTCTCCAACAGGGTTTGCAGCATTATAAGATGATGACATCATTACCTTTTTAGTTGATCTAGGAACAGTTATTAAACACATTGTAACAGAACTGCACTTTTACATAACTGAATGGAAAAAGCTTAAACTGTATGACTTGAATTCATCAATAATTTATCACAATGTTTTACTCATTGGCTTCAGATTTACAGATCTGAATTTTCCATGCCATTTTTTTCTCTAATTGTAAATAATACCCCTTGTACCCATATAAAGTACTATACACTAAATTTCATTTATCGTCATGTTAAGCAATATTTATAACAGTCAGATTACACTGTGACTTACTCCATTTAACAGTGTACGATGTTTATTAGCTTTTGTGTCATTTGCAAAGTTGGTACTTGCAGACATTTGGCATTAAACTCCAAATTAATAAAGAGGTCTCAAAATATACTCCTGCTTGAGCTCACTTAATGACATTCTCCTGGATAGTACTCCCATTTTATTAGATCAAGGAAACAGGAAAGCAGCTCAAGAGGTAACTTGGTGCCTTTAAGTGGCGACTGCTTTACATGCAGTTCTGATGGGATTCATCAAACATTCCCGTTTAGGACTACTACACCTGAAATCCAGAGTCACAGCATTGGTACCTCCGTAAGCAGCATTGTTTTAAGATGTTTAAAAAAGCTAATGACTCTCAGATGGCAGACTCGAATTGCAAGTGCAGTTTCCCTTTAAGAAAATGGAAATGGGGACACTGTGCCAGTCTACAAGTACGATTGAAACGCATTAGTCTTAGAATTCCACTCTCTACTAACCTGCTGGTGAATATATATTCACTGGAAGATAAAACTGAAGACCTCAGAGCAAGATTGCTGTATCAGAGGGACATCAGGAACTGCTGAGTACTTTGCTTCATGGAAACGTGGCTATCAACTGCCATTTCAGACATAGTGCTGCAGCTCAAAGGCTTCACCATTCTCCATAAAGACAGGACAGCTCAGTCTATTAAAGGCAAAGGAGATGCAGTATGCTTTCTGATTAACTCATCATGGTGCACAAATGTGGGGCTTCTCTCTCAGTCCTGCCCACCTAACCTGGAACACCTAGTGGTCAAATGTCAACCATTTTATTTGCAGAGGGAGTTTTCCACCACCATCCTAGTAGTGGTATACATTTCACTCATGGCCAATGTCAGGTAGGCATTGAAGGAACTGTGCAACATATTCAGATGACACAAAGCTACACACCCTGATGCCTTCAAAATCATTGTGGGAGATTTCAAGCAGGCCAGCTTGAAGAAGTCTCTGAACAACTATCTCTAACATATCACTTGTGGAACAAGAGGAGCTAACATACTTGAAGAACACTTATTGTGCCATCCCACACCCACACCTTGGAAAGTGCAATCCCCTGGCTGATCTTCTACTCCCAGAATATAGGTAGAGACTAAAGACAGCAGCACCAGTGGTGAGAACCAACAAGGTATGGTCAAGTGAGGTGGAGAATAATTTTGAGACAGTGGATTGGACAATATTCATTGAATCATCTTTGAGTTTGAATGAACACAGCTGGCAGCGACTTCATCAAGACCTGTGTAGATGAGTGTGTGCCTTCAAGATCACACCAGACATACCCAAACCAAAAGCTGTAGATGAACCAGAAGATTCATAGTCAGCTGAGGACTATATCTGTGGCCTGCAAGACTGGTGATCCAGAACTATACAAGATAGAAAACATAGAAAACCTACAGCACAATACAGGCTCTTCGGCCCACAAAGCTGAACACGTCCTTACCTTAGAAATTACCTAGGGTTACCCACAGACTTCTATTTTGCTAAGCTCCATGTACCTGTCCAGGAGTCTCCTAAAAGCCGCTATCGTATCCACCTCCACCACTGTCGCCAGCAGCCCATTTCACGCACTCACCCTCTCTGAGTAAAAAAATCTATCCCTGATATTTCCTCTGTACCTACTTCCAAGCACTTGTGTCCTCTTGTGCTAGCCATTTCAGCCCTGGGAAAAACCCTCTGACTATCCACAGGATATCCACGTATAATCTATGGAAGACTATCTTAAGGGTGAGAAAACAATTTCGATTGAGATTAGAGACAGAATCGGGTGCACATCTGCTCTGGCAGAGTTTGCAGACCATTACATCCTACAAAGCAAAATCTAACATCATGAATGGCTATGCTCCCCTCTTCCCCTCTGACATCCAATTTCTAAACAGACATTGCACCCATGACACTACGTCACTGTTTAAAATTATTTCTGTTTTTACACTGCTGTTCTTAATTTAACTACATAATATACGTATATACTTTTCTTGTAGTTACTTATTTTTTCTTTTGCTATTTATCATGTACTGCTGCCACTAAGGTAACAAATTTCATGACATATGCAGTTGATATTAAACCTGATTCCGATTCTGATGCTTCACTCCCAGATAAGCTCGGTGCCTTTTATGCAGCATCTGGTGACCCTGTGATCTCTGTCTCAAAGGCCAACGTCAGAACATCTTTCAAGGGGGTGAACACTCATTAGGCATTATGCCCTGATAGCAACAGCCTACAACTGACAGAAGGTGCTCAACAACATCTTCAACCTTTTGCTGCTGTATTTGGAGATTGACACTTGCTTGAAAAGGCTGCCAATCATACCAGTGTCTCAGAAGAACAGGGTGAACTACCTCAACGATGATTGCCAAGTTGTACTCACATCTACTGTGATGAAGTGCTTTCAGAGGTTGGTCATAGCTAGAGTCAACTCCTGCTAAACAATTTGCCTATCACCATAATAGTTCCACAGTGAATGCAATCGCAGTGGCTCTCCACTCGACCTTGGGTCACCTGCACAATAGCAATACCTAGATCAGGTATTGACTACAGCTCAGCACTCAACGCAATCATGCCCTCAGTTCTAATCCACAAGTTCCAAAACATGGACCTCTGTACCTCCTGCTGCAACTAGATCCTTGAATTCCCCACCGGGAGACCATTCGCTGTGGGTCAGAAATAACATTTCCCCCTTGCTGACAACCAACATTGGCACACCTCAAGGATGTCTGCTTCACCCACTGCTCTACTCTCTGTACACCCAGGAATGTGTGGTTAGGCATAGCTCAAAGGCCATCTATAAATTTGCCGATGACACAATTATTGTTGGCAGAATTTCAGATGGTAACGAGAAGGCATACAGGAGTGAGATAGATCAATTGGTTGAGTGGTGTCACAGCAATAAACTTGCACTCAATGTTAGTAAGACCAAGGAATTGATGGTGAACTTCAGGAAGGGGAAGTCAAGGGAACACAATCAAGTCCTAATTGAGGGATCAGAAGTGGAAAAAGTAAAGAGTTTCTAATTCCTGGTTGTCAGCATCTCTAAAGATCTCTCCTGGGCCCAACACATTGATGCAATTACAAATAAGTAACGACAGCAGCTATATTTTATTTGGAGTTTGAGGAGAATTGGTTTGTCATCAAAGGCACTCTGAAGTTTCTACAAATGTACCATGGAGAGCTTTCTATATGGTTGCATCACTGTTTGTTATGGAGGGGCCACTGCACAGGATTGGAAAAAAGCTGCAGAAAGTTATAAACTCAGCCAGCTCCATCATGGGCACTAGTCTCCGCAGCATCCAGCTCATCTTCAAAAGATGATACCTCAAAGGGGCAGAATCCATTATTAAGGATCCCCATCACGCAGGACGTGCCATCTTCACATTACTATCAAGGAGGAGGTACAAAAGCCAAAAGATACATACTCAATGTTTCAGAAACAGCTTTTCCCTTCTGCCATCAGATTTCTGAATAGAAATGAACCCATGAACATCTTTTTTCCTTCTCACCTTGCACTACTTATTTAAATTTATATATACTTCTTACTTTAATTCATAGTTTTATTACTATGCATTCCAATGTACTGCTGCCACAAAACAACAAATTTCATGACATATATGCCAGTGATAATGAACTTGATTCTGATTCTGATCTAGCTTAAATCCAAACAGATAATATCTGCTCCCTAATCCTTATCAAGTCTCTGTCATTTTCTTAAAAGAAAACTATTAAGTTAAACCAATAAGACATACTGGCTGACTTCAAGAATTTAATTTCCACCTCTGACATTCCTTCTTAGAACTGATGTCCACAATTGACATCAAACTTAATGGTCTATAAGTTCCTGGGTCACTTTTACAATCTATTTTAAAAATAGGAGTATCATCTGCCTTTATACAGTCCCAAAGCACCTGTCCAGTATTCAGTGATTTCTGGAAATTTTGTGCTATATTACCAGAATTTCCTCTCATATATTTTCTTATAAAACTTCAGATGGATCTTATCTGCCCTCCGAGAATTGTTGATCTTCAGTTTCATGTCGAAATAGCAACCAGACTAGTATTAATGTGTTTAATGCTATAATTTACAAACATATATCAATCCTCTTTAAAGATTAAATGTTGCTTGGCTACTTGATAAAATCCAAAATTTAAATATCATGAGGCACTTTTGCTATGTTCTGTTCAATATTATTTTTCTCTACCCTTTTTAAATTCTTCAGTCAATGCAACAGAGTTTATGTTGGATGAATGACAATTGAACTAGGCACATTTATTATTTCTGCAATCTGTCTCAAACATTCTTGTGTCTGCATAATAAATACAAGGGGATTGTATATTGCCTGCAACCTGCCCAAAGAACTGCCTCCTTGCCAGCAATATGTTCACTGCCCTCTGCTTGACTATCATTTTGTATTATAAATGCAACAGAATGAGAGTTCTGGTCACCGACAACAACAGGCATAGATATTAGTGTTAGGTATGTGCGTTATGATCAAAAAAAAAACAAAGCTGGAGTCATTTAGCCCTTTAGTGCAAGGGTGTTTATTAGGTGTGGCAAAAACCAAACTTTAAAAAAAATCAGTGAAAATAGTGAAAACTGCCAATATTTACAAGAAGGTATCTTGCAGAAAACACAGTAATAGTTCCGCACTCATACTTGGTCAGTGGAAATTCTTGACAGTTCTGATCTCTCCCTCCAGGACATATTTGGCATCAGGACATAGGATCTTTAATTACCAACAAAGTTAACTTAAGATGACACATGAACTAGAATACAGTTGGCCCTCCTTATCCGTGAGGGATTGGTTCCAGGACCTCCTATGGATACCAAAAAACATGGATGCTCAAGTCCCTTATATAAAATGGCACAGTATTTGCATATAACCTACGCACATCCTCCCGTATATTTTAAATCATCTTTAGATTACTTATAATACCTAATACAATGTAAATGTTAAGTAAACAGTTATGATACTGTAATGCTTAGGGAATATTGACAAGAAAAAAGAACTTCTCTCTCGCTCTCATCAACCCTGTCACAGTAGTGCTCATAGACACTAAGAGCTTTTTCACGTGTAATTTGGCTATCGACAGGGATATGCTTCTGTGACATGTTCTACTTTCTTGGCAAGAGATAGCACTTTACGCTCCCTCTTATCCTTTGAGGAATTGCTTTTTAGGAGCCATTTTTTCACAGGAACTAAGTAGCGAACGAACAAGACGCGAAGCGAACAATGCTTGAACAACAAGTGCTGGAAGAGCACTTCCGAGTTTTCTCGATTCGCAGCTGGTTGAATTCACACATGTAGAACTCACAGATAAGTAGGGCCGACTGTATGATGCACCCCACAATATAGTTACAATCATATTACAATAAAAACAGATGCTTCGACCTTAAATACAGTATACAAACACCATATACACATTGACACATCTCCATTACTAAAGAAATGGAATATTCCACTGTGTACAGTGGGAAAGGCACCATAAAGCCAACCTGCGCACACCAGCTCATTTAGGCTCCACTATGAGAATATACCGTGGAAGACAGTGAAGTGTGTACACCCAGCATGACAGCAGAATGACGAGGGAGTATGTGTGTGTGTGTGTGCATGCGTGCGTGCGTGCGTGTGTGTGTGTAAATGTGCGTGCGTAAAGAGTGTGTTTACCGGATGCAGGCAATGACAAAGTCATTTCCGTAAGCAGGCTACGTGTCTATTTCTTTTCAGATATCCACTTTCTATGGTCATTATTGTGCCATCAGAATTTGCAGTTGTTACAGAGCAATGAGGAAACAAAATAAGAAAATCATCACTTCTCAGAGATTCTGAAGTTTATCTATCACTTATAATGCCCTGGTAAATGGTTTACTGCTGATGTTGTAGGGTATTTCATGTAATGGGCTTTCTGTGTTTGCTGGCAGTGTTTGGGTTACCATTAAAGAAAAGGGATGCTTAGGAATGTGTGTTATCCAATCAGGAGAGCGGAACTGGGAGAAAGTTCTAGAGAAGGCTGGGAGAACGGGTTTCGTGACTGACACTGGTGTAGGTTGAGATTTTTGTTTGGAGGGAGATGAGGAGGGAAGACGCTGGAGAGAACTGGCATAGGAATCGCGATGCAAATGCACGATACGATGGCGCCCAAGGCATGGAGGTCTATCGAGGATCAGTGAATATGGCTTTTGGAAGATTTGAGCTCCAAAGTGTGCACATTTGTCTGTATCATTTTAATGGGCCCTTTTTTTTCTTTCTTTTCTTTACTAACTCTTTGGTTAAGTTACTGTTCATTAATATACTTCCGTTATAACTGTATGCAGTGTACGATCTGTTATTTCGTGCTGATAGGTGATTGCCAGGGACAGTAAATCATTCACCATTCACACAAACCAGGTTTTGGGGTGGGGGGGGGGGGGGGAAGGGTGAGACATCCCAATCTCACAGATTTGGCCGGACCAAAAGCGCATACACTTGAGGTGTATGAAGCCTGAAAAAGGGGGGTTTCTCATCACGGAGTCCAGTGGCTGTTAGCAAGAGGCTAACAAGCCACATTTCCAGAGACGCCCAGTAAAAGGGGGTTTTACACTTAAGGGAACAATCATGTTTTTCAGTCCAGATAAAGGGTGAATCTGAAATATTGACAGCCCATTTTCCTCTACATGACCTGCAAAGTTTCTCTGTTTGTTTAACCAGATCCCAGCATCTGCAGTATATTATGCCTTATATCTAGGGAGGTGGCTGGCGTTTGAGGGAGCTGGGTCATGATGATGATGCTGATCAAGCAGTAGATGACTGGAGAGCAATGAGAAAGCTTCTCTGCCTCTCCTCTGAAATACACATTTTCTGCGCAAGTAACATCCTTGTACATCTTCTCTGCAGCAATATAGTGACCAGAATTATGCACACTACTTTTGCTATTGTCTAATCACATGCTAGTAAGGCAGACCATCAGGCTGTGCTCCTGCTCCCTGCATACAAACAGAAACTAAAACATGAGGACCAAGTACAGACCGTCATAGTGCTAGGCTGAGGAAAGAGATGAATTTCTGCAACCTACTACTTTAATTCCTGTCCCCTTTCTGTTCCGACATGTTGCTAAATAGCTTCTTCATTTGCCATCATGAGGCCACTCTCAGGGTGGAGGAGCAACACTCCACATTGTGTCTAGGTAGCCTCCAACCTGATGGCATGAACATCAATTTCCCCTTCCCTCCTGCCTCTTCTCCTCACCAGTTTACCATCTCCCCAGGGGCCCCCTTCTTTTTCCTGTTCTCTCATGGTCCACTCTCCTGTCCTATCATATTCCTTCATCTCTAGTCCTTTATCATTCCCACCCACCTGGCTTCACCTATCACCTTCTAGCTAATTGTGCTTCCCCTCCCACCAGCTTTTTATTCTGGTGGTCTTCTCCCTTCCTTTCCAGTCCTGAAGAAGGGTCTCGGACTGAAAGGTCAACTGTTTATTCATTTCCATAGATGCTGCCTGACCTGCACAGTTCCTCAGCATTTTGTGTGTTTTTTTGCGTGAATTTTTGCGTGCCTGAGTCAATAGCCTGATGCATATTCAAGGACACGGTGGCTAATCTCAATGCTCCGACGAAGCATACATGCTATAAAATGAAGTTGGGCAGCATCGCTTGCAACAATACATCCATCCCCAATAGACCTTAATACATGCTATGCACGTTTTGAAATGGAAGGCAATGAAATGAAACCACCTACCCTGACAGTTACTAATACACCACTGCAGGTATCAGATCAGGCTTTCTGAGAGTGAACCTGTGATGAGCACCTGGCCTAGATAGTGCCCCACTGGCTGTGATCTTCAGATCCTGCATGGATCAGTTGGAGGAAATATTTGCAGGCATTTTTAGCCTCTCTGTACTCCAACCCATGCCTTTGATCTGCTGTAAGAAGACCATTATCATCCCGGTAAGTAAGAAAAACAAGATAACAGGGCTTAACCTTTACCAGCCAGTGTCTCTGACATATGCCATCACGAAGTGCTCCAGCCTCCAAGACAAACTCATCCCACTGCAATTTCCCTTCTACTGAAACAGATTCACAGTAGACATCGGCTCTCTCTGGTACTACATTCATATCTGGAGCATGTGGATAACAAAAACACCCATGTTGGATTCCCATTTATTGACTACTGTTCTGTCTTGAATACTCTAATTCCAAACTAACTCATCTCCAAAGTTATCAGAAACTCTGCAATAGGATGCTTATCACCCTTACCAAAAGGCCTCAATCAGTAAAGGAGAGGTAGCAATACCTCCACTATGATTATCCTCAACATTGATTCTGGTTCCGAACACCAATCCCACAGATACTCAGGTATCCCATAGATTGCTTCCTTAGACCCTTAATTTATTCCCTATATGCTCTTGACGATGTAGCCAAATTCTGTTCTACTGCCATCTATAAGTTCACAGAGGCACCACTGTAGTGAGCCAGATTATAATCAATGATGAGTTGGAGTACAGGAAAAAGGTAGAGAGCCTAGTAATATGGTGCCAAGACAACAACTTTAACCTCAATGTCAGCAAAACAAAAGAGCTGGCCCTTGATGTCAAGAAATGGGGAAAAGCATATGCCCTTGTATACATATATATGGTGCTGAGGTGTAGATTGTTGAGAGCTTTAAGTTTCTATGTATAAAAATCAATAGCTTGTCCTAGTCCAACTACATTGTCACAATGGGAAATAAAGCACACCAATACAACTACTCCTTCAGAAGGTTAAGGAGATTCAGCATGACCCATGGACCCTGGCCAATTTTTAAAGATACACCATAGAAAACATCCTATCCTGATGTATCACAGCTCTAAAGTTCAAAGTTCAAAGTAAATTTATTATCGAAGTATGTATATCTCACCATGAGATTCATTTCCCTGCTGGCATTTATAGGAAATTAATTAATTGAATTAATTAAAAATCTATGCATAAACAAAGACTGACAAACAGCCAAAATGCAAAAGAAGATAAATTGTGTGAATAAAAGATAAATAAATAATACTGAAAATGTGAGCTGTAGAGTCCTTAGAAGTGACTGTATAGGTTGTCGAATCAGTTCAGTGTTGAGGTTAGTGAGGAACCTGATGTCTGTAGCGTAGTAAATGTTTCTGAACCTGGTGGTGTGGGACCCAAGGGTCTTGTACCTGCTGCCTGATGGTCATAGAGAGAAGAGAGCATGACCTGGATGGTGGCTGGAGTGGGGAAAGTCCTCGAAGATGGATGCTGCTTTCTTGTGGTTTCCTTAAAAATGTGCTCAGTGGTGGGGAGGGCTTTGCCTATGATGGACTGGGCTGTATCTGCCACTTTCAAAAGAATTCCATTCTTGTGCATTGGTATTTCAATACTAGACCATGATGCATTGAGTCAGGATACCATCCACTGTTCATCTACAGAAGTTTCCCGGAAATTTAGATGACTTACCAAGTCTCTGCAAACTTCCAAGAAATTAGAGGTACTGTCATGCCTTCTTTGTGATGACATTTGAATGCTGGTCCCAGGACAGATCCTCTGAATATGTTAACACCAAGGAGTTTGAAGTTATTGACACTCTCCAACTCCAATCTCCTAATGAGGACTGGTTCATGGACCTATGGCTTCTTCCTCCTCTAGTCAATAATCAGCTCTTTGGTTTTGCTGACCTTGAGTGACTGTTGTACCATTCAAATAGCATTTTAATCTTCCTCCTATGTGCCGATTCATCAATGCCTTTGATTCCACCAACAGTGGCATTGTCAGCACACTTAAATGCTTAGTATGGCATATGCTCTGCCCAAGATTGGGAAAAAAATGCAGTAGGTTTTGAGCTTAGTGTATCACAAAAACCACCTTGCCCTCCATGTCTACACTTCCAGCTGTCTTGGGAAAGCAGTTAACATAATCAAAAACTTCTCTCCCCCTTGACATTCTTGTTGCTCTCCCTTCCATCGGGCAGATTATGTAAAAGCTTGAAAACATTCACCACCAGGCTGGAGAACAGCTTCTAATCCATTGTTATAATATTCTGGAATGGACCTCTTGCACAATAGAGATGAACCATTGATCTTACATCGACTTCATTGTGGTCTTTTCACCTTATTGTCTGCCTGCAAAGCACTTTCCAACTGTAAATGTAACATTATATTCTGCATTCTGTTATTGTTCTTCCCGTGTACTGTCTCAAAGTACTTATGCTTTGAAATGAGCTGTATGGATGGGTCATAAGAAGCTTATCATTGTATGTGTGATAATAATAAGCCAATTACTGATTCCGTAACCCTCATGCAAACTTCATCCCTGCTCTATAATCCTTTGCTTCAGTAATGAATGTAAGCAATCTTCGTAGTTACCTTAATTGAATTGACTTTATTTCTTACATCCTTCACACACGAGGAGTAAAAATCTTTATGTTACGTATCCATCTAAATGTGCAATCATAGTCATTTATAATAATTTATAATAAATAGAACAGCCTGTTGGTCCTGGCTTTTATGCTGTGGTGCTGTTTCCCGGATAGCAGCAGCTGGAACAGATTGTGATTGGGGTGACGCGGGTCCTCAGAGATCCTTCGGGCCCTATTTACACACCTGTCTTTGTAAATGTCCTGAATCGTGGGAAGTTCACAACTGTAGATGCGCTGGGCTGTCCGCACCACTCTGCAGAGTCCTGCGATTAAGTGAAATACAGTTCCCATAGCAGGCAGTGATGCAGCCAGTCAGCATGCATGTCCTACATGTCCTGCTATTTGTCAGGAACATCTGAACAAACGCTACAGGATCTTCTTGTTCTTCCATACTTGGTAGCCTATCATTTATCCTGTCTTCCTTTGCTGTGGTTTCCTACCCAAAAATAGTCTGTCACACTTCACAGGATTGAAGTCCATTTGCCATACTTGCCTTTCCATGTATGTGCAAGACAATTTATTTCTAATGTTTACCCAAAAAAAGAAGTAACAATATTGATAAGACCACTCAGTCTTTACCATATAAGATGCAAGGATATACAGTATTTGTGTTGCTATCACTAAGCAGCTTCTACAACTACATACTTCCCTTCAAACAAACTGGGATTGTCTTATTGAATATGAAACAGAGAGTAAAAACTGATTATATTATAATAATTTAAGAAATTATTTTACCACTTGCATGATCTGGGAAAGGTTTAAAACTGAAATTTGTTCGAATGATGTCCAATATTCTTTAACTGGGTGTATAATAAAAGAAAACAGGTCTGAAACACTGCCACTTTATTTATTGTAAAGACAAGGAAAGGAGTAAGATTTAAGAATGAGCATTAATCTTTTAATAAGCAGCAACTAACTGCACATTGCTGGCAAATCTACCATATTAAATAAAGAACTTGCCTTTGCAACCAAAATTCAACTCATGTGTAAATCTCATCAGTTCATTAAGTTAAAAGCAGAAATTTCTAATTGGTTCCAGAAGTTTTCCTTTTTACTGAAGAGGAGGAAGCTGATAATGAACAATGTTTTAATAGGACGTGGCTCTGAGCTAGTTACCAAAGAAATTTTACGGTCAATTGGTCTGAACATCTGGAACAGTATAGAGCAGAGCAAGATAGTGGAGGACATAGAACTCACACACAGTGCAAAGGACTTACTTTTAACAAATCACAACACAGATTATGTTTATTTTAGGGATTAAAATGTAGCTTGCACTGTCTAGCAGTCACTTTCCGTGTATGTAAAAAAAGTACAGTTGTAAATCCTTCCATAAGCAAAGCACCCTACAGCATTTTTACACATTTAATTTTCTTTGGATGCTCATCTCTCTCACCGAGAAGGAGGGTGTTTGATGCTAAGTGCCTCAAAGAAAACAAAATTATCTTGTAAAGTTCATGACCAATGACATTGCTAAGAATCACAGGCAGTTAGTTTGAAACACAATTTACATAAACGATTGGCACTCGATGGGCCAGTTGGTAGGGAAGATTACGGGATTGTGTGCTCCACCTGCTGCTTAAACTGTGTGCCTCTGACAAGTGAACACAGATTCAAATGCCATCCAAAAAGCTCCTAGTCAATGCGGAATGTTCGAAGATTCCAAAAAAGCTAGCGGGGATGTGGGGATGTTACATTTTTTCAAGTAGTGCAGAGAACCTCCTTCTATCCTTTCCTCTGTACACTCAGATGGACTTATGTTTCTGGATTCTGGTGTTGGGCATGAGGAATTTACGGCACGTCACAGAACCCTCTGATGGTAATCAGCACCTCTGTTCTGAGACTATTGTCCTGAAGGAGGATACTGATGTTGGTTCCTACAGGTTTGGAGGAGTTTGCACAGACAGCCTTGGTAATAGCTATGGTGGGTCAGTTTCTTAAGACAATGTCTTGGGATTGAGGATAGCTGCTTCAGTTTTGTGAGATAGCTGGCTCCTTCTTCAGCTTATGCAAAGCTTCTGTGTGCTCCCACTCCATGGATTCAAGATTCTGAACACCAGTCTGAAATCTCCCTCGCCACAGTGAACAGTGATGAAGTCTATGTCTATGAAGTATACATGAGAATAAGGATTACTGTTTCCTACTCTACCTCATGCCTGGTTTAAGGCTTGATTGAGACTTTCAACCTGCAGAGAAAGTTGCTTGTAGAGTTTAAGCATCAGATTTAAAAAGCAAGGAGGGACTGTTGTGGCCTTCTACAGAGATTGAGGTCACGGAGACAGTTGTTTGTGGAGTTTGAGCGCTAGATTAAAAAAAACAAGCAGAGCCAATAAAATTAAGTTAAGCTTAAGGGGAATGGGCATTGTGGGAGTAGCCATTGTTGGACTGGGCTTGAGCTAGAGTGGGAAACAGAGGCTTGGTTCAAGAGTCTTTGATAAGGAGGGGCAGAGGCTAGGTTGTGGTTTCTGTGAAGTTCTTCTTTCTTTGTCGACTAGTGTCTAGTTACAGTAGTGAGAATAGATCACAGGTCAGTGGCATGCTCCTCATGCAAGATGAGGGAGAACTAGGGAACTTTCAGTCGCCCTGATAGCTATATCTGAAAGAAGTGCATCTGGGTGCAGCTCCTTACAATCCATGATAGGGAACTGGAGATGGAACTGGATGACCTGCGGCTTATTCAGAAGAATGCGGAGGTGGTAGGTGTGTGAAATGTGCTTTCAAGGTTGGGTAGAGGCAGATACATTAGGAACATTTAAGAGACTTGAAGACAGACACATGGATGAAAAAAAATAGAGGGCTGTGTGGAAGGGAATCATTAGATTTATTTTAAAGTAGGTTATACGTAAAGCACAATATCTTGGGCTGAAGAGCCTGTATGGTACTGGTCTATTCAAACACTTTTTCCTCCTTTCATAGCTATAATTATGTCTTGGCAGTGGTAGATCTTCTCAGTGATGTATGTCTTCAGTGAAATGTTGTTCTAGGCACATAGATGGTTGTCCATATTATCCAGGATTTCCTAGTGGATTCTTATTGTTGATCACCAAATTTGCAAAGGATGTGTAGTTTGGTAGAGGACCATTGGTTAGTGCAAGATCCATTCGGTGAATATACCAGCAACGTTCCAGAGCCTGGCTTGGAAATATGCATATTTGCAAATATCTGCATTCTGCAGGTTGGAATGACTTTGGTTTTAGAATGGAGGCAACATCAATAGAAAAGTTCCTTGTTTGTCCTGTAGAAAGCTTGCTGGGCATGAGGTGCAAAAATGTGAAGGAAAATTTTGAGAAAAGGGCCTGGTTTGACACAAGTCTGCACTGAGATTGAGCATGGTATGCACCTAATAGTTAGCACCTCAGCTCGGATGCCACAATTCAAGATTTGAAAGATGGCGATCAATGACTGTGGGCAGTCCCATTTGAGACTAATACTTGACAGTCTCTCTCCATTTTCAGACCAATATCTTTTGTGGGTCAAATACCTTCACACTGCAGCAGGGCCTGATGGAGTACCTGGTAAGGCTCTGAAAACCCGTGCCACCAACTGGCTGGAGTACTCAAAGACATTTCCAATCTCTCAGTGCTATAGTCAGAAGTTCCCACCTGTTTCAAAAAGGCAACAATTATACCAGTGCCCAAGAAGAGCAGCATGAGCTGCCTCAATGACTATTGTCCAGTAACTCTCATATCTAAGGTGATGAAATACTTCGAGAGGTTGGTCATGGCTAGAATCAACACCTGTTTTAGGAAGGACCTGGACCCACTGCAATTTGCCTATCGCCACAATAGGTCTACAGGAGATGTGATGTCAATGGCGCTCCACAGGGATGTGTGCTTAGCCCACTGCTCTACTCTCCCTATACCAACGACTGTGTGGCTAAGCATAGCTCAAGTGCCATCTATAAACTTACTGATGATACAACCATTGTTGGCAGAATTTCAGATGGTGATGAACGAGCTTACAGGAGCAAGATATACCAGTCAGTTGAGTGGTGTCGCAGCAACAGTCTTGCACTCAATGTCAGCAAGACCAAAGGGCTGATTGTGGACTTCAGGAAGGGTAATGTTAATGCACTAACAACAGGGACACATTTTTCTTTTAACGTCTCTTTACTTTCAACGTCTCTGTTCAATACCTGAGGACCACCACCTTTACATCCCACAATTCCTCCTTCCACCCTCCACATGCACGCGCATAACAGGGACAGTGCACGTGCATACGAAATACTCCAAATGAACAGAACTCAACAGGTGAGTCAAGGGAACACAAACCAATCCTCATAGAGGGGTCAGAAGTGGAGAAAGTAAGTAATTACAAGTTTCTGGGGGTCAGGATCTCTGAAGACCTAACCTGGATGCAACATATTGATGCAGCTAAAAAGAAGGCAAGACAGCAGCTATATTTCATTAGGAGTTTGAGGAGATTCCGTTTGTCAACTAAAATACTCAAAAACATCTACAAATGTATTGTGGAGAGCATTCTGACTGGGTCTGTCACTGTCTGGTATGGAGGGGAGGGGCTACTACACAGGATTGAAATAAGTTGCAGAAGATTTGTCATCTCTTCCATTGGTACTAATTTCCATTGTATCCAAGACATCTTCAAGGAGGGGTGCCTTAGGAGAGCAGTGTCCAGTAAGGATCCTTACCACTCAGGACATGCCCTCTTCACATTTTTACCATCAGTTAGGAGGTACCCAAGCCTGAAGGAACACACTCAGTGATTCAGGAACAGCTTCTTCCCCTCTGCCATCCGATTCTTAAATGGACATCGAACACTACCTCACTACTTTTTATTTTTGTTATTTTGCACCACTTATTTTAACTTAACTATTTAATAGACATATACACTTAAGGTAACTCAGATTTTTTACTCTGTATTTATTTATCATGTATTTCATTGTACTGCTGCCATACAGTTCACATATTTCACGACATAGGCCGGTGATACTATATCTGATTCTGCTTCTGCCTGTTCCAACAGAGTACTACCACCAGCCACATCTTCCTCTTCTCTCCTTTCTAGTTTCAACACACGAATCACTCCCTCTCTCTGACTGCCTGGTCTGCTCATTCCATCCCACCAATCCTTCCCTGTCTCTTTGTGCTTTGCCCTACTAGGTACAATACTGGTCCCTGCATCTCCTTTTTTACCACCATCACAATAGATAAACAGACCTGGAAGGTGAGGCAGGTATTCACATTCACTGCCTTCAACCCTCGCCAGTTGAATTCAGTGCTCATAATGTGTCCTCTGCATTGGTGAAACCAAGTGCAGGCTAGCTAACTGTTCTGCAGGGCACCTGCACTTATATGTAATAGCCATCCAGAGCCTCGGACTACACTTTAATTCCCCATCCCGTCCCCACACCAACCTGTCTGAGCTCGGCCTACTCCACCACCATGGTGAAACCAACACAGACTAGAAGAACAGCATTTCAGATTGACTTGAGTAACCTTGAGATCTATGGCACAGCATGAATATTAATGTTTTCATTTTCAGGTTTTTTTGTTTTCTTTTCTGGCTCCCAGGAGTCTACTTCATGAAGCCACACTCAGGTTGGAGGAACAACACCTTATATACTGTCTGGGTAGCCTCCAACCTGATGGCATGAACATTGACTTCTCTAACTTCCATTAATGCCCCTCCTCCCCTTCTTACCCCATCCCTGATTTATTTATTTTCCCCCTCCCCTTTTTTTTCTCTCTTTCTGCCCATCACTCTGCCTGTTCTCCATCTCCCTCTGGTGCTCCCCACTCCCCCTTTCTTTCTCTCTAGGCCTCCCGTCCCATGATCCTTTCCCTTCTCCAGCTGTGTATCCTTTTTGCCAATCACCTTTCCAGCTTTTAGCTTCACCCCACCCCCTCCGGTCTTCTCCTATCATTTTGCATTTCCCCCTCCCCCTCCTACTTTCAAATCTCTTACTATCTTTTCTTTCAGTTAGTCCTGATGAAGGGTCTCGGCCCGAAACGTCGACAACATTTCTCCCTATAGATGCTGCCTGGCCTGCTGTGTTCCACCAGCATTTTGTGTGTGTTGCTTCCTTCTTCCTTAGTTCAACTTTACCATTTCCTCCCCCTGCTTGGTTCCAAATACTACCATTCCGCCTCCCCTCCCTTCATTTATCTGATTCCAACTATCCCACTCTGTCTACCTCCCTCCCCCACCCAGCCTCTCATTTCTACATACTGTCTATATTCCTTCTACACTTTCAATCCCGCTGCCGGACCTCAACTGAAAAGCTGACCGCCGCTTTCCCTCCAGAGTTGCTTCTCAGCCTGTTGATTTCTTCCTGCGGTTTGCCTTTTGCTCTAGTTACCAGTATGTGATTGAGAAGCTTTATCGGGCTTGGAATTTGACATGATCTAACTTAACTGAAGGTCCTACCAATAGGTCTTCTGATGAGGTAAGGTACAGGTTATAACGTGTCCATTCCCTGTGCATATTGTCCAGAGAAGCTGCTTCCTACTCAAATCACAACCTTCCAGGAAACTGTGCCTTTTCCAACTCTGGCAGTAAAGTTATCCCAGAGACCAATGTGTCTTCCTGCTTGGGATACAGATACATGAATAACGAGGTGCCACAGAGTTATGTAGGGTTAGGGACAAGATTTCTGAATATCAGTAGGCCAGCCCCATTCTTCAACACTCTAGAAAATTTGCTGGAGATATTCTCCCACTCACACGCCCACTCAGTTTTTTGGAATAAAACAGGTATTACAACAATGCAAAACTACAGCCATTGGCACAGATGCCATTCTCTATCAGATGCATAAGAAAATCACGATGTGCAAATTCTGTCAATTCCATCGACACCAGAGACATTATTTTTCCTTAGTCTTTTGAGCTGCTGTCACATTTAACAGCTGTCTTTCCACTCAATGTCAAAACCTATCAGGAGATGAATTAAAGATGCATAAGTCCAATATTATGTTGTCATTGCAACAATATTTTCTATTCACTAATTTTAATTATGCTGTAAGTGAATTAAAATCAGTACTGAAAATGAACATATCAGGAGTATGTTCCTAATTATGTGGTGTAAACTAAGCTGCCCTATTTCAAATTCTAAGACAGTAAACCTCTGAGACATCATATTCCAAGCACAATAATTTCATGAAAGCATGAGTTAAACATGATTTATTTGTTACTAATGAATATATATTCCCTGAACATTTAATATAGACATAAATTGCTCTTAATTTAGAAACGGACTTGCCACATTTTGCATACAGTATATATCAGAATGAAAGTTCTAACTGCGAAGTATTTATTTATTGTTATTAACTTCTGCTCTACCAGCCCAGCCTCCAAGAGTGTCATGTTACTTATATTATAGTCTTTGAAACCACTGTAGCCATCAACCATCTGCTTTGTTACTTTGTCAGTAAATGTCCTCTCATTCTGTATGACTTCCTTGATCTTTTTCCTGTCTCAATCCCCACTATTATGACCTTATTTCCTTAGAAGCTTCCTTTTCTGGCTACCTCAACACACAAAATGTTGCAAGAACTCAGCAGGCCAGATAGCATCTTGAATGTTTGACTGTTTTATTTAATGGGTTCTATTGGGTTTCTTTGTTTCGTGGCTGCCTGTAAGAAGACAAATTTCAAGGTTGTACTGTATATAGTATATGTGCATACTTTGACAATAAATGCACTTTGAACAGTCAACATGTCAGGCCAAGACCCTTCATCAGGACATAAAGACAGATTTCCAGCATCTGCAGTCTTTCATGTTTCTTCATCACCTTTTGCTTCGCTGCAGGTATAGATACACTGTTTATCATTTTTTAAAATTATATTCAGCTCCACCACCTCCCAGATCATTTGTATCTCCAACTCTGCTTTCATCTCCTTCCCATCTTCCAAATTCCACTATTTCAGACTATCAATGAGTTTGGTGGCTCTCTGTCAAAGGTACTCTGGCATATTCCAATCCCTCTGACAGGAGACATTTTTGTCAAAAACTTGATCTCTGTCTTACTTACTTTCACCACCACAATCTTTACTACTGGTGCTCCTTTACTATTCTCACGCTCAAAATCATTTCACCAGCACTTTCTACTTCAATTTCCACTTATAGAGCAGCAAGATAGCAAGAAAAGTATAGACACCCAATTGCACATTCCCATTCCCCCAAACACAACCAATCATACAATAATGTGATTCCGATACACACTGCTGTGGTTTCAGATCATGAGGATGGGAAAGTCACCAGCCTCAAAACTGACAAAAAGTCCAAGAGAAAGATAGAGTTTTGTTAGTATCCCAAATGAGGGACTAAATCTGACACCCCTTAGTTAAACTTTATAGCTAAACAAATTTGTTATCAGTCAATAGTACATTAAATTGTCAGTCCCATTTTACACTAATTCTAACTTTCATTTCCATTAATTTCCAACAATATAAAAATCAAGAGTTGTAGTTTGCAGATTTTCTACCACCCACTATAACTGTTGCCTACAGTCGAAATCAACACCAATGAGTGAGCAATTTAATAGGACACAAAAATGATTTATTGCCTACTTGTGTGATAGATTCTGGAATCACTACCTGCCTTTAATTGTGAGAACAGGAGCCATCAAATATTCCCACAGCTAAATCAGTAGGAGAAAATATAGGGAGATGAGATTCCAAGGCAGTAATTACTGGAATTTGAATTTCTATTTGTTTTCATTCCAATATTTCCTCATTTGAAAGTAGAGCCTCAGAAAACATTAAAAAGCAATTTTACAAAGAAAAATAATGTTAAAATCTGCTAAAACAAATAAAACAACATAGGAACTAGAGGGGGACCAATATCCTTGAGAGAAGGTTTGCTAGCACTACTCAGGAGGTTGAGGGGGTTAAATTAGAGTTGCAGGAGGGTGGGAACCTGCGTGAAATGGCAGATAGCGGAGTGGTTGTGGGAAAAGTAGATGTAAAGCCTACGTACAAATACCAGATATGAAAGATTGACCATGGTTGGATAATGCTCTAAGTCGCTTCTATATCAATGCAAGGAGTATTATAGATGAGCTCAGAGAATGGATCAGCAAGTGGAATTATTGTAGGCATTAGTAAAACCTGGTTGCAGGAGGGGTAGGACTGGGAACTCGATGTTCCGGGATTTCATTGTTTTAGACATGATAGAGGAAGAAGTATTAAGGGGGGAAATGTGGCAATGCTAGTCAGGGAAAATGACATGGCGGTGCTCTGACAGGACAGACTGGGGGGTTGTATACTGAAGCTACATGAGGAATAAGAAAGGGATGACTTATAAACCACCCAAGAGTCAGCAGGATGCAGAGCAGGAAATTTGTAGAGAGAAGGCAAACAGTTGCTAGAAAAATAAGGATGTGAGAGTAAGTGATTTTATCTTTCCACATATTGACTGGAACTCCCACACTATAAAAGGGCTGGACATGATAGAGTTTGTTAAATATCTTCGGGAATGTTTCCTTAATCAATATAAAGAGGTCTCAACTAGAGAGTGTGCAACACTTGATGTCCTATTAGAGAACAAGACAAGGGGGGTGACGAAGGTGTGTGTAGGAGAACACTTAGGCTTTAGTAATCTAAATTCCATTAGATCAAAGATAATTATGGAGAAGGATACCATTGCTTTAGACATGACAGAGTGGGAGGGATTCAAGGGGGAGGGGTGGCATTACTAGTCAGGGAAAATGTCACTGTAGTGCTCAGTCTGGCCGACTAGAGAACTCATCTAGTGAGGCTTTATGGGTGGAACTAAGGAATAAGAAAGTTATGACCATGTTAATGGGGCTAGATTGCAGACAACCAAACAGTTCACGTATTTAGAGGAACAAATTTGTAGACAGATCACAGACTGTTGCAAGAGACAGAACGTTGTTATAGTAGGTGATTTTAACTTTCCACGTATTGACTGGGCTCCCAACCTGTAAAAAGACTAGATGGGATAGAGTTTGTCAAATGTGTTCAGAAAAGTTTCCTTAATCTGTACACTGAAGTCCCAATGGCAGAGTGTGCGATACTTGATCTGTTAAAGAATGAGACAGGGCAGGTGACAGAAGTTTGTGTAGGAGAACACTTTGCATCTAGTGATCATCATGCCATTAATATCAAATTAAATATGGAGAAGTATAGATTTGGTCTGCAGGTTGAGATTCTAAATTAGAGAAAGGCCAATTTTGATGGTATCAGAAATGATCTGTCTGATGTGGTTTCGAACAGGCTATTTTCTGACAATGGTGTACTTGGTAAGTGAGAGACCTTCAAAAGTGAATTTTTTGGGAGTACAACACATGAATGTGCCTGTTAGAATAAAAGGTAAAGATAACAGGTTCAGGGAACCTTGCTTTTCAAAACATATTGAGGGTCTGGTTAAAAAAAAAGAGATGCATAGCAGATATAGGCTGGGAGATACCTACGGCATGTAAAAAATTCAAGAGAACAATTAAGAAAGAAATCAGGAAGGATAAAATAAGGCATGAGGTTGCCCGAGCAGACAAAGTAAAAGTGAAAACTAATCTATGCATGCAGGGCACTTGGCAAGGTTCTGGATGGGTTGGTCAAGAAGGTTCAGTGCTTGGCATTCAAGATCAGGTAGTATATTGGATTAGACATTGGCTTTTTGGCAGAAGCTAGAGAGTGGTAGTGTTACAAGGAGCTGGCTGGAGCAACTCAAGGAGAAGACCCAAGTGCAGGACACAGGCATGGAGACTTCAGACAGAGACGGACTTGGGCATGACTTGGACTGGACTGGAGTGCGCAGCCCTGACTGGACTGGAACGCAGAGCCCCGACTGGACTGAAAATCAGAGCCCTGACCGGACTGGAATATGGAGCCCTGACTGGACTGGAACTCAGAGCCCTGACCGGACTGGAACTCGGAGCCCTGACCGGACTGGAACTCGGAGCCCTGACCGGACTGGAACTCAGAGCCCTGACCGGACTGGAACTCGGAGCCCTGACCGGACTGGAACTCGGAGCCCTGACTGGACAGGAACTCGGAGCACTGACTGGACTGGAACACAGAGCCCTGACTGGACTGGAACTCGGAGCCCTGACTGGACTGGAACTCAGAGCCCTGACTGGACTGGAACTCGGAGCCCTGACTGGACTGGAAAATGGAGCCCCGACTAGACTGGAACTCGGAGCCCCGACTGGACTGGAACTCAGAGCCCTGACTGGACTGGAACTCGGAGCCCCGACTGGACTGGAACTCGGAGCCCTGACTGGACTGGAAAATGGAGCCCTGACTGGACTGGAACTCGGAGCCCTGACTGGACTGAAACTCAGACCCTGACTAGACTGGAACTCGGAGCCCCGACTGGACTGGAACTCGGAGCCCTGACTGGACTGGAACTCGGAGCCCTGACTGGACTGGAAAATGGAGCCCTGACTGGACTGGAACTCGGAGCCCTGACCGGACTGGAACTCGGAGCCCCGACTGGACTGGAACTCGGGGCCCTGACCGGACTGGAACTCGGGGCCCTGACCGGACTGGAACTCGGAGCCCTGACCGGACTGGAACTCGGAGCCCCGACCGGACTGGAACTCGGAGCCCCGACCGGACTGGAACTCGGGGCCCTGACTGGACTGGAACTCGGAGCCCTGACCGGACTGGAACTCGGAGCCCCGACCGGACTGGAACTCGGAGCCCTGACAGGACTGGAATATGGAGCACTGACCGGACTGGAACTCAGAGCCCTGACTGGACTGGAACTCAGAGCCCTGACTGGACTGAAATATGGAGCCCTGACTGGACTGGAACTCAGAGCCCTGACCGGACTGGAACTCGGAGCCCTGACTGGACTGGAACTCAGAGCCCTGACCGGACTGGAATATGGAGCCCTGACTGGACTGGAACTCAGAGCCCTGACCGGACTGGAACTCGGAGCCCTGACCGGACTGGAACTCGGAGCCCTGACCGGACTGGAACTCAGAGCCCTGACCGGACTGGAACTCGGAGCCCTGACCGGACTGGAACTCGGAGCCCTGACTGGACAGGAACTCGGAGCACTGACTGGACTGGAACACAGAGCCCTGACTGGACTGGAACTCGGAGCCCTGACTGGACTGGAACTCAGAGCCCTGACTGGACTGGAACTCGGAGCCCTGACTGGACTGGAAAATGGAGCCCCGACTAGACTGGAACTCGGAGCCCCGACTGGACTGGAACTCAGAGCCCTGACTGGACTGGAACTCGGAGCCCCGACTGGACTGGAACTCGGAGCCCTGACTGGACTGGAAAATGGAGCCCTGACTGGACTGGAACTCGGAGCCCTGACTGGACTGAAACTCAGACCCTGACTAGACTGGAACTCGGAGCCCCGACTGGACTGGAACTCGGAGCCCTGACTGGACTGGAACTCGGAGCCCTGACTGGACTGGAACTCGGAGCCCTGACTGGACTGGAACTCGGAGCCCTGACTGGACTGGAAAATGGAGCCCTGACCGGACTGGAACTCGGGGCCCTGACCGGACTGGAACTCGGGGCCCTGACCGGACTGGAACTCGGAGCCCTGACCGGACTGGAACTCGGAGCCCTGACCGGACTGGAACTCGGAGCCCCGACCGGACTGGAACTCGGGGCCCTGACTGGACTGGAACTCGGAGCCCTGACCGGACTGGAACTCGGAGCCCCGACCGGACTGGAACTCGGAGCCCTGACAGGACTGGAATATGGAGCACTGACCGGACTGGAACTCGGAGCCCTGACTGGACTGGAACTCAGAGCCCTGACTGGACTGAAATATGGAGCCCTGACTGGACTGGAACTCAGAGCCCTGACCGGACTGGAACTCGGAGCCCTGACTGGACTGGAACTCAGAGCCCTGACCGGACTGGAACTCGGAGCCCTGACTGGACTGGAACTCAGAGCCCTGACCGGACTGGAACTCGGAGCCCTGACTGGACTGGAACTCGGAGCCCTGACTGGACTGGAACTCAGAGCCCTGACTGGACTGAAATATGGAGCCCTGACTGGACTGGAACTCAGAGCCCTGACTGGCTGGAAGTCGGAGCCCTGACCGGACTGGAACTCGGAGCCCTGACAGGACTGGAACTCGGAGCCCTGACTGGACTGGAACTCGAAGCCCTGACCGGACTGAAATATGGAGCCCTGACAGGACTGGAACTCGGAGCCCTGACCGGACTGAAATATGGAGCCCTGACTGGACTGGAACTCGGAGCCCTGACCGGACTGGAACTCGGAGCCCTGACTGGAATGGAACTCGGAGCCCTGACCGGACTGAAATATGGAGCCCTGACTGGACTGGAATATGGAGCCCTGACTGGACTGGAACTCAGAGCCCCGACTGGACTGGAACTCAGAGCCCCGACTGGACTGGAACTCGGAGCCCTGACTGGACTGGAACACAGAGCCCTGACTGGACTGGAACTCGGAGCCCTGACTGGACTGGAACTCGGAGCCCTGACCAGACTGGAACTCAGAGCCCTGACTGGACTGGAACTCGGAGCCCTGACCGGACTGAAATATGGAGCCCTGACAGGACTGGAACTCGGAGCCCTGACCGGACTGAAATATGGAGCCCTGACTGGACTGGAATATGGAGCCCTGACTGGACTGGAACTCGGAGCCCTGACCGGACTGAAATATGGAGCCCTGACTGGACTGTAACTCAGAGCCTGGAACTGGAGACAACAACACCAAACAAAGACAGACGATTTATATCTTGGCTTGGAGGAGTGGCAAATGGCCAGCAATCCTCAGCTGGATCTGAAGAGACAGAATTCTCAACTCAGAGTAGTGGCAAATGGCCTGACCTACTCAGCTGGGAACAAGATGACAGAAACCAAACGATGACTGACAATACGAATCGTGACACGGATAAGGTCATGAAGATGGTACCTTATTCTTGGCGACTCGGGAGATGGGTGCTTATTTTTGGTGGCTCTGAAGGTAGTCCCTTAATCGTGGTGGCACTGAAAATGGTCCCTTATTCATGGCGGCTCTGAAGATGGTCCCTTATTGTCGCGGCTCAGAACTTGTTAGCCGCTCTGTTGAGGTGACAAACCAGCAGCCAGTAGATGAAAGCCAAAGTTTATATACTGCCGGCTCAACTGAGGATCAGGTGCCCTAATCAAAGAGCTCAGTGGAACACAGGGAGAAGGAAATTAACTGAAATGAATCGTTAACGGACATGTTAACCATGACAGGTATGTAGTAGATGGTTGCCTCTCTGAATGGAGGCCTGTGACTAGTGGAATTTTGTAGGGATCGGTGCTGGGTCCGTTTTGTTTATCATCTATATCAATGATCTGGTTGATAATGTAGTGAACTGGATCAACATATTTGTGGATGACACCAAGACTGGGGATATAGTGGGCAGTGAAGAAGACAATCAGAACTTGAAGGAGGATCTAGACCAACTAGAAAATAGGTAGAAAAATGGCAGATGGAATTTAATGCTGACAAGTGTGAGGTAGGACCAACCAGGGTAGGTCTGACACAGTAAATGGTAGGGTACTGGGAACTGGGAATACAGGTCCATAATTCATTGAAAGTGGTGGTACAGGTAGATAGTATCGTAAAGAAAGCTTTTGACACATTGGCCTTGATAGATCAAAGTATTGAGTACAAGGTATGGGATGCTATGTTGAAGTTGTATAAGATATTGGTGAGGCTTAAGAATGAATCTGCAGATGCTGGAAATCCAAGCAACACACACGAAATGCTGGAGGAACTCAGCAGGCCAGGCAGCATCTATGGAAGAAAAGTACAGTCGATGTTTTGGGCTGAGACCCTTTGGCCGGACTGGAAAAAAAAAGATGAGGAGTACACTGGCCTGCTGAATTCCCCCAGCATATTGTGTGTGCTGCTTGGTGCATTGTGTGCAGTTTTGGTCACCAACCTACAGGCAAGATGTAAATAGGTTTGAAAGAATACAGAGAAAACTTATAAGCATGTTGCTGGGACTGGAAGATATGAGTTATAAGGAAAGATTGCATAGGTTAGGACTTTAATCCCTGGTGTAGAGGGGAAAGAGGGGTGATTTGATAGAGGTATACAAAATCATGAGGGGTATAGGGGTAAATGCAAGCAGTCTTTTTCCACAAAGGTTGGGTGGGACTACAACTTGAGGTCATGGATTTAGGGTGAAAGGTGAGAAGTTTAATGGGAACTTGAGGGGAAACTTCTTCATTCAGAGAGTCGTATGTGGAATGAGCTGCCAGTGCAAATGGTGCATGTGAGTTGGATTTCAATGTTTAAGAGAAGAGGTACGGAGGGCTATGGTCCAGGTGCAAGTCAATGCGAGTAGACTGTTTAAATGATTCAGCACAGACTAGATGGGCCAATGAGCCTGTTTCTGTGCTGTAATTTTCTATGACTCTATGGGACATGATACATAATTACTTGGAAAGACAGGGACTGATTAGGGATTTTCAACATAGCTTTGTGTTTGGTAGGTCATGTCTAATTATATAGAGTTTATTGAGGTAGTTACCAGGGAAGTTGATGAAGGGCAGTGCATGGTGTCTACATGCACTTTAGCAAGACCTTTGGCAAAGCACTGCATGGGAGGCTGGACAAGAAGGTTCAGTCATTTGGCATTCAGGTTGAGGTAGTAAATTGTATTCGACATTGGCTTTGTGGGAGAAGTCAGAGAGTGGTATTAGATGGTTGCCTCTCTTACTGTGGTCCTGTGACTAGTAGTGTGCTGGGCCCTTTGTTGTTTGTCAATGATCTGGATGATAATGTGGTAAACTGGATTAGCAAATTTGCGGATGACACCAAGATTGAGAGCATAGTGGATAGCAAGGAAGGCTATCAAAGCTTGCAGTGGTTTCTGTACCAGCTGAAAAATGGGTTGAAAGATGGCAAATGGAATTTATTTCAGCCAAATGTGAGGTGATTGCAGTTTGGAAGGACAAACCAGGGTTGGATTCACACAGTGAATGGTAAGGCCTGAAGATTGCAGGAGCACCGAGTACAGATCCTTAATTACTTGAAAGTTGCTTCACAGGTAGATAGGGTGAAACTGAGATCTTTTGCACATTTGTTTTTTATAAAATCAAAATATTGTATACAGGAGTTGGGGTGTTATGGTGAAGTTGCATGAAGCATGGGTGAGGCCAAATTTGGAATATTGCGTACAATTCTGATCACATACCTACAGGAAAGATGTCAATAAGATTGAAAAGTTATAGAGAAATTTTAAAAGGATGTTACAGGAATTAAGAATCTGAGTTATAGGGAAAGATATGCCAGCACTTATTTCCTGGAGTGTAGGAGAACGAGGGGAGATTTCATAGAGGTACATAAAATTAGGAGGGGTATAGAAAGGGTAAATGCAATCAGGCTTTTTTCACTCAGGTTCGGTGAGAATAGAATGAGAGGTCATAGGTTAAAGGTAAAAGGTGTAATATTTAAGGGGAACCTGAGATTTGAAAGCAATGCTAATGAGTTTTGTGAGCAAGTCCATTATTAGTCACAAATGAATTCCACAATATCTTAAAATAAAAATAAGAATACGGGACAACTTCTCATGGTGGTTGATGTAGATGATGTGTAAGTTAAACACAGTTCATTAAAATACATGGCAGGTCATGCTAAATTTCAAACAAGTCAGAGTCAGATTCAGGTTTAACAACACGGGCATATGTCATGAAATTTGTTAACTTAATGGCAGCAGTACAATGCAATACATGATAATATAGGGAAAAATAAATCAATTGCACTTAGTATATACTTGCTTTTTAAATAGTTTAACCAAAAAACAGTGTAAAAACAGAAATAATAAAAGTGAGGTAGTGTCCATGGGTTCAATGTCCATTTAGGAATCGGATGGTAGAGGGGAAGAAGCTGTTCCTGAATCACTGAGTTTGTGCCTTCAAGCTTCTGCAGCTCCTTCCGGATGGTAACAATGAGAACAGGGCATCTCCTGGGTGATGGGGGTCCTTAATGATGGACGTCTCCTTTCTGAGACACTGCTCCTTGAAGATGTCTTGAATACTATGGATATTGGTACCCAAGAAGGAAGAGACTAACTTTATGACTTTCTGTAGCTTCATTTGATCCTGTGCAGTAGCCCCCCCCCCCCCCCATACAAGACAATGATGCAACCTGTCAGAACGCTCTCCACGGGACATCTGTAGAAGTTTTCAAGTGTCTCAGATGACAAACCAAATCTTCTCAAACTCCTAATGAAATATAGCCACTGTCTTGTCTTCTTTATAGCTGCATCGATATGTTGGGTCCAGGTGAGATCCTTATAGATCTTGACACCTAGGAATTTGAAATTGCTCACTTCTGATCCCTCTATGAGGATTGGTTCATGATTCCCTTGTCCTACCCTTTCTGAAATCCACAAACAGCTCTTTGGTCTCACTGATGCTGAGTGCCAGGTTGTTGCTGTGTCACCACTCAACTAGATAGTATATCTCCCTCCTGTATGCCCTCTCATCTCCATCTGTGATTCTACCATCAATGGTTACATCATCAAGAGATTTATAGATGACATTGTTGATCGTCAGCAAGATTACACAGATTGTGGAAGTCGAGGATCCATTTACAGAGGGTGGTACAGAGACCCAAGATCCGTAGGGTATCAATTAGGACTGTAGGAATGATCATGTTAAATGCTGAGCTATAGTCAACTAACAGCATCCTGACATAGGTATTTGTATTGTCCAGGTGATCTAAGACTGTGTGGAGAGCCACCGAGATTGTATCTGCCGTAGACCTATAGTGGTGATAGACAAATTGCAGTGCATCCAGGTCCTTGCTGAGGCAGGAGGTCTGGCCATACTACCTCACAAAGCATTTCATCACCGTAGATGTGAGCGCTACTGGGCGATAGTCATTAATGCAGCTCACACTGCTCTTCTTGGGCACTGGTATAACTGTTGCCCTTTTGAAGCAGGTGGGAACTTCTGCCCATGGCAATGAGAGGTTGAAAATGTCCTTGAATACACAAGTTCTCAGAGCCTTCCCAGGTACTCTGTTGCGGCCTGCCTCCGTACAAACGTTCACCCTCCTGAAAGACAGTCTGACATTAGCCTCCGAGACAGAGATCACAGCGTCACTGGGTGCAACAGGGATCTTCACAACAGTAGTTATATTCTCCCTTTCAAAGCAGGCATAAAAGGCATTTAGCTCACATCATAGTGATGCATTGCTGCTATTCATGCTATTGGGTTTCACTTCGTAGGAGGTAATATCCTGCACACCCTGCCAGAGTTGACATGCATTCGATATCACCTCCAACCTCACTCAGAATTGTTTCTTCATTCTTGAAATAGCCCTCCACAAGCCGTATCTGGTCTTCTTGTACAGACCTGGGTCACCAGACCACAGATCTCACCCTCAGCAGATGACAATCCTCTTGGTTCATCCATGGGTTTTGGTTTGGGAATGGACAGCATGTTTTCATAGCACACACTCATCTGCACAGATTTTAATGAAGTCGGTAACAACTGCAGCATACTCATCCAAATTCAAAGATGAATCCCTGAATACAGTCCAGTCCGCCGATTCAAAGCAGTCCTGTAGGTGCTCCTGTGCTTCCCTTGTCCATACCTTCTTGGTCCTCACTACTGGTGCTGCAGTCTTCTGTATAATTACCCATTATATAAAAAATAAACTAAAGTGCATATTAAATTACTGCTGAAACACTCGGAAGCTGAAGGTGTTTGTGAAGCCATTGCTTAAGCAACATTCATAATTCTCATTTCTAATTTTAATTACCGTAGATTCCGGATTTTAAGCCACTACTGTTTTCCCACATTTTGAACAGCTTTGAACTCTGCGGCCTTTAATACGGAGCGGCTAATGCATGGTTTTTTTCATGCCACCAAAAACATTTTGCCTCGTAACAGTAGACCAATAAAATTGATGAGTAGTTCACAGAGGTCCAATGAAATTGTACGATAAATCAAGCGCACTTTCACAATTAAATTATTGTAAATCAGTCATTTGTACTCACCCTCATCAACATGGAAAACACTCAAAGAAAAGCATTGTGCTGCCTTTATGGCAGTTATTTAGTTTATAATATTTTCGCTTAGTAATTCATTTTCTAGTTAAAGTTAGAAGAGTTTTAACTATATTTGTTTTCTGTACTACATCGCGGGATGCTATGACGTCACACCCGGTTTCGCCGCGTCTTGTGGGAAAATGCCGGTTTGCGATAAACGGGACGGCGGGGGGCGAGCGGCGGAGTGGCAGAGCCAAAACGCTGCTTTTAAGTTAAAGGCGATCAATAACTTTTCCTGGTAGGCTGCAGTATATATATTTTTTACCAGTCGTTAGGAGATATTGGAATGTTGTTCAGTAAAAAAGTATACGCAACGTATATTTAAAAGTAGCCGCGTTACAGGCACGGTTCGAAAAAAAGCATTTGCAATATGTATTTGTTTATGTTACCATATGGATTTAATTAAAAGTTAAAAAATCCTCACGTGTAATACCTTTCTGTGTAAATATCTCATATTACAACGTGGGACACCTGCGGCCGAAAATCCGGTGCGGCCTGTACAAGTAAAAAATTGATTTTCTTTCTAAAATTAGAGCCAGCGGCTTTTAATCAGGTGCGCTCTGTAGTCCGGAATCTACGGTATTCTTTCTAAGTAGCATTGTTATTACTGTTCCTCTGACAGACCCCTACCTGCCCAACCCCACCATAATTATTTCCATGTATTTCTGCATTTCTTTCTTTTTAAATATCACAGGAGCAGCAGAATGTTTCAGTAACAATGATGAGCACAATAGTGAATACTGCTTTAAATCCAAAATAAAAAAGTGTAAGTAATTTTCTAGAGTAATGGAAATTGACTGGGTGGTCAAGTTGTCATATTTCAAAATGGCATATTTACAAAATATTGCAAATGTTAAAACAGTGTAGGGAGTTCATTTCAAATCTGATGCAATACATCTTCATTTAAAGAAGCCTGCTTTATAATGTAAAAACATGATCCAAAAGTAGAATCAAAAGATACAAGGTTAGAGAATAATCGAGTGATGAAAATTTATTGATGTATGGGTATTGCAAAGAGGCCCTAATTTATTATGGGATCTTTATTAACCACAAAACACATATACTTATATCAATTATGGATGTGCTATGAATCCTTTGAACTGATAAATACTTATGAAACATTTCATCACACATCATCATTTAAATGTAGGCTTTGAATTCAGTTGCTTAGCAAAATATTTTATGTAGCAGGCAAGAGCACTTAATCTAAAATTCAATAAGTTAGTAACTTGCTGTAGGCTGTGGTAAACTGACATTGTCATTATGCATATGACAAGCTTTTTCGTGGAGGTCCCTGGGCACACAGCAAAGATGTTAGGCGTCATGCTGTGCACAATTGGCATTATAATACTACATTGTGTACCTTTGTAACTCTACATATTTTGAACACGGGAGAAGTGTTAAACCAACGTAATTTATAGGACCTGTTCCTCCCTGAGTGTCTGTCATGCAGTTTGTCCGTGATGCAATACGCACATCAGCATTTTTGGTATGGATGACTTTGCCTCAAAGCTAAAACCTGTCGGGAATTTTAATCTCAATAATCATTGTCATTGGTGCCCACCTTTGGAATCAACTGCTAGGGACATCAGCTTCCACTTCAAGGCCAGTTCTGTTAGACACCAGACCCATGGCATGAAGTTGTGGCAGATCACACAAGGAAGCACATGCACTTTGCACCTAATGTACAGTTTCGGCACATAATTGTGCAGCAAGTCTGAGAACCAGAGCACCTGCTTCCCCTGAAATTGTATCAGTCTTACAGAATTGTTTTAGTGTGCACTTCAAAGCATGAAAAATATTATGGATATATGTTTCGAAATGAGTCAAAGCAGAGTCAAAGTCAAATGAGTAATCTACACTGCCCTACACTATTCATAACATTTTCAATAATTAGACAGTTCTTCTAAACTACAGCAGTATCTGGCCAACATCCAGACTTGGGTCAGTAAGGGCCAGATAATTATCAGCTTGAAAAAGAACAGCCATCTCCTGTTTATCTTCAATGGACAAATTAGCTTCTCTGCTCACATCTGGTTAATGACTAAAAGCTGAATTGAACCAGGTTAAAAAAGCAAGGTGCCGGCTAGATATTTTGTTTCGTGCCTAAGTTTTTGACTTGTTGAAAGCCAGCAATCAAGCTTCTGTCCTTGCCAGTATCAAAGTGGTTTCTAATTCTAATGACACCCTTGGTAATTATGATAAACCATTTGTGATAAATCCCTTCTCATCTTTCTCATTACCCTTCCTGTTCTGTCACAGGAGCCCATAGCATCCACTTCCAATGTCTTGTACTGTCAACATGCTGGCTAGAGCTGAACTTATTTTTTTTTCTGTTCTTATCTGTTCAGTCACAGCAAGAGAATGACCAGCATGGCTCCCTTTCCCATGTCCAGATCACTCCCTCTGGAATACCAAATATCCATCCTGCACTTCTCCTAATTTTCTGACTACAGTGCTGCTAGAAAGTTCATGAACCCTGTAGAATTTTTTCTACTTCTGCATAAATATGACCTAAAATGTGATCAGATCTTCACACAAATCCTAGAACTAATGAAAGAGAACCCAATTAATAACACAAAAACATTATACTTGTTTATTTATTTATTGAGAAAAATGATCTAATATTACATATATTCTACAGGGATGACAAACTTTCTAACACCACTGTATGCATATCCCATCAATAACTTCAACTATAAGTTCAATACATTTCAACATGAAGTCAGACGACACCACCCAGCTCTGCCTTATCATTAACTCCTTTGATTTTTACATGCTGATAATTCTAAAAATCAGATCGCTTGTTTACTCATCTTCTAACTTTTCACTAAATTTCCAAAACTTCCATTTGAAATTTAACTTTTATTTACATTCTCCATAACTTATATCCAATCATAGTGCCCATTAGCAACAGAAGCATGTGTTAGAAATAAATTTGACAATTATTCTACAATTGAAAACTGCCTTGCTATTGCTTAAGTCAACTTTGCTTCTCCGCGGACATCCACTATAGAGTTTTTGTGGGTTCAGTTTTCTGAAGAAACATCAGCCTAGGATATTGAGTTCAACTTCACCGTTGGGGTCCCAGAGTCAGGAATTTTGTATAAGAAGTCTAACAATCAAAAGAAAATGACAAATCTGCACAGTTTTTTTTAAGGATGAAACTTCCGTGTTCGGGAATAGGATGTGTTTTTGGGGTGCACCAGCCATAATGAGTTGAGAATGGGAAATTAAGCCAGTGCTATATTCAGTGGGGGGGAAAATGTCCACAGCTGAGAAAAAAAGTCTTTTTCTTTTGTTATTGCCACCTGAATTTTAGTTCTTGTTTGGTATGTTTTTCATAATAGGATACCAAACTCTACAACAGGACAACTAATGAAATAACATAAAAATGCAAGAACAATACTTTTCATCATTAACACATTCACAAATTTTACTACAGATACATTTTGTTCTATTAAATCATGTGTAAAAATCACTTACTTTAATCATTAGTTTAAAAGGGCCAGTCAAGGAACTCAGTTCATGAAGAAAGAGGAAAGCAGAGCATCGGATGAATTCCAGAATATTTACTTCAGTTCTGTGAACAGTCAAGGCAAAGCAATTTAAGATTAGTGAAAACAAACAGCTAGCATAGGCAGAAATATGAAGGCTTACTCACAATAAAGACAAAGGTGCAATAATGTGGGAACAGGAAAAGATGCAAAGCATGTGAGAGAGACCCTATTAAGATAAGATAAATGTAATAGCATCATCGTTTAAATATCCATTTGAGGCATTTTTAAGCACCTATGGGAATTTCACTTATGGAGTTGAACAGTAATTGCACTTACTGCCAAGGACCAAAATCATTTTCATGATTATTCACAACACCAGGTAAAATATCAGAGAATTCTTTATCAGCTTTCATTGCGAGAGGAAAATCTGTCAATTCAAGTTGAAAGGAACAGATGCAATTGAAGTTCTAGTTTGTAGAGGAGAATCGTCAGCATTTTCATCTTGAAGAGAGAATGGATATCTCAAACTATGTTATGTCTGAATTTGGAGAAAATTAGAAGTGTCGTATATGACCCTTCTATTAAATTTGAAAATATTTGGAGGCCATTTATTCAATATTTTCACATGATGTAATTTGACCCTGTTCCAATCCTATTTGTTTTTCCGGTTTTGATTATAAATATATATATACATATATGTTGAGAGGATCGGAGTTGGGGACACTGATGATTTTGTACTTTTTTTATAGATACTATAAACAGCCCATCTTTTTTTTTCTTAATAGTTAGTGGTTAGTTTGTTAGTTTAGTTTTTCTTAGGGTATTAATATTTTTTTCTTTTTCTCTTTTCTGTTTTTTTTTCAACATGAATTACTTAGTTTTTTTTGTTTCGTTTATATGACATTTGTATCATATTTGGGAAGACTTAACTATAATGTATTTATTGCTTGTGTATCCTTTTATGTTCATTTTAATTTTGTAAGTTTGTAATCCCATTATCTATGTACTAATCTTATCATGTTGATATTAATAAAAAGATTGAAAAAGAAAGAAAGAAAGAGAATGGATAGGTAGCATGAAGGAAGCTGACAGGACCTAATAGAAGAAAACAAAAGTATGTTAGCATCTCCAGGGCCGATAGAAAGAAACTTTTACCCATTGCGGGTGTAGATAGAACTAGGGAGCAAAGGTTTAGAATAAAGGGTAAGAAGCTTGCAAGGGAGCTGAGGATAAACTTTTTCACATGAAGGTAGTTCAAAGCTGAGATACATCAACATAAGAAAGTCTGCAGATGCTGGAAATCAAAGCAACACACAAGAGTCTTGGCCTGAATCACTGACTGTTTATTCTTTTCCATAGATGCCGCCTGACCTGCTGAGGTCCCTCAGTATCTTGTGTGTGTTGCTGAAATGCACTGTTCGAATGGACAGTTGAGGTCAAGATCCATAGCTCCCTGAAAATGACTGCACACCTTAATAGGATGATAGAGAATGCTTGCCTTTATTAGTTAAGGCAATGAGTTCAAGAGTCAGGAGGTTATGTTGCAACTTTATAAAACTCTGGTTAGGCCATATCTAAAATACTGCATTCATTTCTGATCACCTCATTAAAGGAAGGGCATGGAGGCTTTGGAGAAGGTGCAGAAATTACCAGGACACTGATTGAAATAGAGGGCATGTGCTATAATGAAGGGTTGGACAAATTAGGGTTGTTTTACCTGGAGTGCTGCAGGTTTTGAGAAGATCTGAAAAAAACTTTATATAATTATGAGAGGCGTAAAGGAGGGATAATGTAAATGTGTGAGGAAGAGGGATTTGATTAATTAGGAGTTATTAGCACAATATTGAAGCATGAAGAGCCTATCCTGTGCTAAACTGTACAATGCATAGAGTACAAAGCTTGTATATTTCCCCAGGGTCAAAATAGCTAATACTGGAGAGTATGCCTTAAGGCGAGAGAGGACAATTTCAAGGGAGATGTGCAGGGCAAGTTCTTTTACACAGATAAATGATGGGTGCCTGGAATGTGCTGCCTAGGGTGGTGGTGGAGGCAGATCTCACAGAGGCATTTAAGAGGCTGTTAGACAGGTACAGTAATATACAGAGAATGGAGGAAATGTATCATGTGCAGGCAAAAGGGATTACTTAAATTTGGTGTCACTAGCTTAATTGGTTTACACAACATCATAGGCCAAAAATCCTGTTCCTGTGCTATACTGTTCATGTTCTGTGCATTCCCAGAACATTTAAGAAGAACCTTGACAGGCATTTGTATTTAGATAAGGCACAGAAAGATGTGGATCAAGAGCTGGTAAATGGGATTGGTATAGAAGCATATTTAGTGGTCAGCATAGACATCATGGGCCAAAGACATGCCTCTTTTTTGTAAAACCTTCTGATGCAAAAAGAGTAATGAAGTAAAAGATATAATATCAAACATGATGCTCAGTAACCATCAGAAAACAAAAAGTATTAGATGTTGGAAATCCGAAATAAAAACAGAAATGCTGGAAAAATTCAGTAGGGTTGGCAGCATCTGTGGAAAGAGAAACGGTCAATGCTTCAAGTCTACTGGATAGAACTGGTTCAAAAGCCAAAGAATTAAGAACTGACCAATGGAGATAGGGAATTTTTATAGCAAAGATAATTATGGAAAGCAGATTCTCTAACTTAGTACTGTACTGCAATTTATTGCTGCTGAAATCAGTTAGGTGCATTTTGGGAAAACATTCTAAAAGAGTCCAACAAGGTATTCCCACTAGACAACCGACTAACAGTACATACACCAAGTTTCATGCTGTATATGATGGTTACCAGGCCCAAGTAGGCCACTCCAGGCTCCTCTGCATCTAAACTTGTTCCTAGGACTTTCATGGAAGATGGTTTTCTCTGATAGAATTCCCAAAATTACATTTGTAAGATCTTGATCGTATCAGTGTGCCAAGGTTCACAGAAATGGTTGTGGTATCTTGAAATGATTATGCTGTGTCACATATAAAGGCAATAATAATTTGAGTAATTCTAAATTAGTCATAGTAATGAACCATCAACCATTTATAAATGTTAGTGTCATCAAATAAAGCATGTTTTTGCAATTTCCTTAGGGAGGTGAGCCATTTGTTAGTAGTGTGCAAACATAGGGCAATTACACAAGTTTGAAGATGGTTTTGGCATCAGTTAAAGCCCATGAAACAAATATTACACATCCTGTGACATCTCTCCGTAGTTCCTTCTCCTCCTTTGATATTAGCCTTGACTCAGACGTAGCACATTTGCCTGTCATGGCAGAGATCCAAATACTGAATCAATACCAGCATTTCAATTCATTTATTTAATGACGCTCCCATCTATTCCCGATAAGGTATGGATGCCCATTCTAAATCCAGACTGTGCAAGACTGAGAACATGGAAGTCTGTTTGGTGCACCATTTGTACCCACACGGCACCTGTTTTCATTGGGCACAGACTAGTGTCAACTGGCTAATAAATTAATTATAAACTGATAAGGTGTGAATTAAGGGATTTCAGAAAGAATTATACTTGCCTATTCTCCATCATTAATCCAATAGAAGTCAGTGTCAGGATGATATAACCAATTCCTAAGAGGATTGTTGTTTCTGATACAACCTGTTTAACCAAGCAGAAAAATAAATACATAAAGATCTAGTAGATTAGCAAACAACTGAGGTTATAGATATGAGAGAATTAAACAGATACAGCTGCAAGTCTGTTTAACATGTAACAAACTACAAAGTAGCCAATTAGGGCATTAAGCCATGAAAATCTAAGCTAAATTATCATTCAACAGTCCTATTTGTTGAAAATGCAAAGTAATGCTATATTTTAATTTTCCATTGGCTTTTGGAGTTCACACTGCTGAATTTTAAACTGACGACCTGGATTACTTGCTCAAAATCTGTAATAGAAGTCAAAGAGTTCCAGAAATTCCACTGGTTAGCTCAATGCTTATATGCAGTAGAGAATATAATTATATTTGAAAGCTTATCATTATATGTCGAGCGTGTATAATACACTTCTATTAATAGAAATTAGGTTCTTTGTGCAACATGATGCACAAACCCACAAATGATGCTGGGGCAGACATAATGGTGTTAACTTCTGTACAACACACATAAAGATATTAATACTTTTTTTCTGCTGTGCATTTGAGATTGATGATCAGCACAAGCTTCAACTTCTCTTACATTAATTAATGGGCTCATCCCTAACATGACCATTGTTGGGAATATGGCAGAAAAAAATTTCTAAAGTTGCATCAGTCTACCTCTGAACAAGTTCCTGATTTGTTATCATATCTGGTGCACCTCCACCCACTTGCCCCATAGGTGCAATTGGTTTCAAGTATTTGCCAGACTGCTCCACTAATACTTGGATCACTCCCTGAGACCACAAATCTCTGTCATCTTCTTCTCAAGTTCCTACTCAGCTTCTTGGCACATGTTGATGCTCCTCCAGTTTCATCTGGCAACCCACTCACTTTCCTGATTATTACACACTCCACCCGTTCACACTAACTGATGAGTTCTTGCATCTGGTATGGAGGGAGATCGCTGAAGAGCTGAGTGTGTGCTTTTTGGTGTGGATGCGTGTGGAATTCTAGGATTTGCTGGTTCTACTACAATATTTTGGGTATCATACATTTCAGACTATAAGCCCCTCATGGCCTTGATAAAAACAAGAACACACATTTTCCCATTAAAAGCTGATGAATTTCTAGGGTAGCATCTTCACACATAGAGGTTAGAGAACTACACTCAGCAATTCTTACTCAAAAGTAAAAGCAATCAGGTGTTCTGTCACTCTTTCAAACTTTCACTGTCGGATTGGCCATTGGTAGACAGAAATATCAACATAGTAAGAAAACAACTTGATTGGTGGTGGAGAGAATGGGAGGATTAGGAAAACAGTAGGATTGGCATCTGCTACAGGACTAACAGAGTTTATGGCTTAGTAGGGAGAGGGACAGTAGCAGAAAGGGGTAGAAGTGGAGAGGTGGCTTATAACAGATGGGCGGGATCTTTCATAAGGCTCAAATATATATATATTATAATACTTGGCAAGATTTTATCTAAGCATAAAACCCAGTACTAAGAAACCCAGATACAGTATAATTTGAAAATGAACTACATTGACCTAAGCACATCTGACTGCACTTTGAAAAATAATCAAACTCCTGGAAAAATGAAGTCCAATCACCTATGGGTCAATGTTCTGCCTGATATCAGGATTCACGTCATTCTCTAAGGATGCTTTCATCAGCAGTTTCTCAAGCTGGAAGCTTCTCATTGCCCTGTAATTGACTGCCAGACAGTGGCAAACATTCAACTACTTGAAAAGGCTTCAGAAAACACTACAAATCTGTAAATCAATTTTCCACCCGGTTTCTGACATTCAGAGAATGACTACTGAGTAAGAGAAAAACCCAAGAAAATCAGCCCCCTAACAATTTACAGTCAATGAACCCGTGAACATTGCCACATCTATTTTTGATTGATCCCATCCCCTCCCACTCCCCCCACTTTCCCTCTCTGTCTCATAAATATATATTTTTATATATACACACACACGTGCAGAGACATATATATATATATATATACATACATACACATACACACAGTGGATTCCAGTTAACTGAGCCCTTGGGTTAATCAGGGCAGCCACTAAGATGCTTATTGGAGTCAGAGACTGTTGCAGAACATTTTCTAACTCACGTCAGTCATGTGCACTTGCATGGCCATTATACACAATACCATGCTTCAAGCAAACAGTATTTAAATGGTGCTAGCTGCGTGCATTTGTATTCAGAAAGCAGTAATTTTTCTCATTGATATTTGGCAAGGAATGAACCGTATGACAATTCCAAACTGTTTTGCTCGCTGTGGTTTCAAGCACTCTGGCATGGAGATACCAGAAATGACCAGGAGTGAAAATGAAGCGATTTCGCTATTTCAGCAAGTTAAAATATGAGTAATTTGAAGGTATCGACAATCATCTTGACTGTTGAAATAAAAATGAGGATCTGGAGGACGCAATTGGTGACAGCATTGTGATAAGGCCCAGTTAACTGGAATCTAATGCATGTGAGCCACAAAACAACAAATTTCATGATGTATATCAGCGACAATAAACCTGATTCTGATTCTCAACTGAGCTTCAAGGCTGTTTTGAGAACTACAGCTGAAGGTTTGTTTTATTTTGGTGCTGGTTACCAAATTATGGATGGCTTAGAGCTCAGATTAACTTAACTCAAACAGAGTAGTAGCTTAAAGCACAATACTTACTGATTTATTGGCAACTATCTGCAAGTAAAGGCCCAGAATAAAGAAAGAATGCAGCACTGCATAGACCTGTAGCCAAACAGGGATTTGAGGATTGTGTGGAGTCTCCTTTCCACTAATCTGAAAAAAAGAAACATATTAAACTTACACAGAAGCTAGATATTTCTCAATCTAAATATGGCTTTTCTACTTAAGCTAAAACCCCAACTAACATTTTACTTAAATGTCATAAAATATATTTTTGTGTCCTTAATATCATTATTCTCATGATTAGATGTTTGATTGTACTTCAGTTCTCTTTCTTCAGTTTAAGATGTACCTGCAAAATACATATTTTTGAACATTGGTTGGTTGTTGTTTGTCAGTCTTTGTTAATGTGTTTTTTTTGTAGATTCTATTTCTTCTATAAATGTCTACAAGGAAATGAATCTCTAGGTAGTATATGGCAACTACTTTGATAACCTTGAACATTGAACATTGAGATATTTCAAGTTAACAATGCAGAAAGGATGAATGGGGATCCATTCTAGTAGGATTTAAGTCCAATACTTATATTGGGCACTCAATAATACCATTTTCACTTTGGAACATCACCAATATATGAAAAATTTACTGAACCTTATTGTCTTCTGGCATTTTAAACAAGTGATTGCGCTGAGTTTGTGAATCAGTGTATTTGGTTAATAAAGGATTTGTATCTGTGAAGGGGAAATCAAATTTATCTGTTAGTAGTCAGAGTTAAATGGAAGCAGTCAAACTTTAGGTGCCAAATGTGACATAGTATTTTGGCAGTGCATTATATTTTTCATATGATGGGTAGGATTAATTCATTCACTTATCCATCAAAAAATACCACTGGCATCATATAAATGCACTTGAGAAGTTGAGCTGTTTTTAATTTGTTTTTGAGGATATGTGGGCAATGCTACCAAGGCTGGTTTTTGTGGCCAAACTTCAAACACCATTGTGCAACCATTTTGGAAATGGTACTTCCATAGTGCTGTTGTGTAAAGGGAGTTCAGAACGTAGCCCCACCAATGAAGAAATTACGTTTCTGAACAATGAAGGCAATATGTTTCCACGCTAGAATACTATGCATCTTATGAGAGAACCTACAGGTGTTGATGTTCTCCTTGGTGGTAGAAGGCATGGATATGTGAAGTCCTGTCACAACCAGTACAAGTAACTGCTCTGCATTTAGAAAATGCTACACACTGTTGCCACTGTGAGTCACTTTCTCCAGCCTTTCCTGCCTCCAACCTGCCTTTGAGGGTCATGATTTACAGCAGAGTTGAGCTTCTAGTCAGTGATGAAACTAAGTATATTTAATGCAGCATGAATGGTTTTGGTGACGTTAATGAACCATCATGGGTAGGTGTTCCAACCTTCCTTTTGTAGATGATCATTGTCTGCTATTTTTGTGCATAAATTATACTTCCCCATTTATTAGCCTTTTCCTGAAGTTAGTGGTCTAATTGTAGTCAGCAGATGAACCTTTTTCAGTGAAATCTCTTCCTGTATTCTGATTGAAATTTCTACATTTCATTGAGCCATAGCATGTATACAGATCCTTCAGTCCAAGCAATTCATGCTGACCACATTGTCCATCCAGTTCGTTCCAATTTCACAGGTTTGTCCATATCCCTCCATGTACCTGTCTAAGTTCTTCTTAAATATTATTGCTGTACCTGCCTCAATTTGTTCATCTGGCAGGTCATTAGATGTACTCACCAACATCTGTGTGAAACAGTTGTCCCTCAAGTCCTTTGAAATATTTCCCCTTTCATCTGAAACATATGGCCCTAGTTTTGGGCTCCCCTATCCTGGGGAAAGACTTTAACATCATCTTTCTAATTAGACAATCCATGGTTTAGTATTGACAATAGTATTCACAGGGTTGCAAGAACAATCTTCATTTCCTTTACTGTGCAGTAAGTATATAGAGATTATGGAAAGCTAACAAGACAAATAGCTACTTTTAAAGGAGGCTAGTATACCTTCTCCTCGCACCATGTTGTGCAAATCATTTTCAGGCACAACTCTACACTAAGAATTTCCATATATGCTCAGTGGCTACTTTATTTGGTAAACATGTACACCTGCTTGTCAATACGCATACCTAATCAGCCAATCACATGGCAGCAACTCAATGCATAAAAGCATGCAGACACGGTCAGAAGGTTCAGTTGCTGTTTAGACCAAACATCGGAATAGAGAAGAAATGGGATCTATTTGACTTTGACCATCGAATAATTGCTGGTGCCAGAAGGGGGCTGTTTGATCAGGCTCTAGGGAAGGACTGTGGGATATTTTTGTCAAGTTAAAAGTTATATTTAATTGAAAGCAATGTCTTACAAATACAAACACCATTTATTGTACTTTTCAGTAACCTTTCATCCCAGCATTTTTAACCATTTCCTTATGGAAGTTCTATTCTAAAGAAATTTTAACCATTGGGAGTTCTCCGCACATCCAAACAATGCTGATTGAGGCCAAGGCTTGATCAGTCTCATTATGCAGGTTTCCTCTGATTGTACTTTTTATACCAATTGCTTCCTCCATGGTTAATTGTGAATATTTTCATTAAAACACTTATTAATACTTGCAATACGAAATAAACAAAAGATCAATGTAACTACAATTAAAGAGGACTAAGCTCTTGTAAAGTATATTCCACAAAAGGGGAGAGTCTGTCAATAGATTCCATTAGTTAATAAGTAAGAGTAACAATCAAACCATACAGTCATAGGGCTACATATCATAGAAACAGACCCTTCAACCAAGCACATTCATGCCAACATTTTTGCTCATCTTTACTAATTCTATTTACCTGTATTAGGCCCATATCCTCTCTGCATTAACAGTGCCATTTTTGATACAAACTGACGAGTACTTACAAAAATAAATTTTGAAGAGTTACTCCACTCTTTGAGAAGAAAGGGACGCAGAAGAAAGGAAACTTTCAATCAGTTAACCTGACTTCAGTGGTTGGGAAGATATTGCGGTCCATTATTAAGGACTGAGGTTTGGGGTACATGGGGATACCTGATAAAATGGGCCAAAGTCAGCATAGCTTCCTTGAGAGGAAATATTGCCTGACAAATCTGTTGGAATTATTTGAGGAAATAACAGGCAGGATAGACAAAGGAGGTTTTACTTTAATTTTAAAAAGGTCTTTGCCAAGTTGCTACACATGAGGCTGCTTAACAAGATAAGAGCCAATGGTATTAATGGAAAGATACTAGCATAGATAGATGATTAGCTGGCTGAGGGGAGACAAAGAGTGGTAATAAAGGGACCTTTTCTGGTTGACTGCCGCTGACTAGGGTGTTTCATAGGAACCGGTGCTTGGACCACATTTTTTCATGTTATATGTCAATGATTTGGATGACAAAGTTAATGGCTTTGTGACCAGGCTTGCACAAGATAGGTGGAGGGGCAAGAGGTGTTGAGAAAGCAGGGAGCCCGCAGATTGGAGAAGGAGCAAAGAAGTGGCAGATGGAATAAAGCGTAGGGAATTATATGGTCATGCACTTTGGTAGCAGGAATAAAACTGGGAGAAAATTCAAAACTCAGAAGTGCAAAGGGACTTGGAAGTCCTTGTGCAGGATTCCCATGAAGTTAACTTGCAGATTGAGTTGGTGGTAACGAAGGCAAATGTAATGCTTGCATTCATTTTGAGAGTACTAGAATAAGCAAGAATGTAATGCTGAGGCTTTATAAGGCATTAGTCAGACCACAACTGAAGTAACGAGAGCAATTTTGGGCTGGTTACCTAAGAAAATATGTGCTAGTGTGTGAGAGGGTCCAAAGAAGGCTCACGAGAATGATTTCGGGAAAGAAAGTGTTAACGTATCAGGAGCACTTGATGGCTCTTAGACGAAGAGTTTATGATGAATAAGGGGTAGGGGGATCTCATTGAAATCTATCAAATATTGAAAAGCCTAGATAGAATGGATGTGCAGAGGATCCTTCCTATAGCGGCTGAGTCTAGGACCAGAGGGCAGGGCACAGCCACAGAATAGGAAGATGTCCATTTAGAACAGGAGGGGTTCTTTAGCCAGTGGGTAGTGAATCTGTGGAATTCATTGCTACAGATGGCCGCGGAGGCTAAGACATTTAATATACAGTATTTAACTTGGAAGTTGCTAGATTCTTGAGTAGTCAGGTGTCAAAGGTTAGGGGGAGAAGGCAGGAGAATCGAGGTGAGAGGGACAATAAATCAGCCATGATGAAATGGCAGAGCAGACTCAATGGGCCGAGTGGCCTAATTCTGTACTATGTCTTATGGCGTAAATTATTAATGAGATGTCTCTTTTGCTGTCAGCTTTGTTCTGTAGGAGTCACATTTGAACTTCCAGTTAATCAAAAATACAGAGCAGTGAAAAATTGAGCTTAGGGCATTAACTCCATTTGCAGTAAATATGGCAGAGTATTCACTACTCTATGAGCAGAAATGGCCCGATGACAACAGAGGAGTCATGTATCTTGCATGGTTTTCTGTATATCCTAATACCATGCGTCCAAGTGGTTGTCATAACATGGGTGGTAGTGGGGATAAGCTCCCACTACCTATAAAGTGCTCCCAAACTATAAAGTGCCTCAGATTAGCCTCTGATAACCAAGTCCACTTCCTGGCCTTCAGGTGGCGGGACTGCTTAGACTGACAGAAGAAAGCACGAAGGTGGGACACTAGTGTCTTAAAACCAGTTGCTTCAGGTAGGTGGGACTCGTCAGCCTGGGAAGGCAGCACACTTAGGAGAAAGAAAACTCTGATTTAAAACCTCTGCTGCCTTGTGGCTGTACCTACTCATTGGAAAGGCTTCAGGAGTAAGCCATGACGAAGAAATCTGGAGTTAGAGCCCCTAAGGCAGTCTAATGTTGATTCAATGTCATTCTGGCATCTCCTGCAGTTCCGCCGTCATCAAAACGTCATGCCTGGCATCCCTTTTGACATCAGTGTCTGGACCGAGAGGTGGATCGTGACACCAATCTCCACAACCAACTCAAGACCAGGGGTGATGAGCGAGTGGCGATCGTGGGGGGCATAAGATGGTGCTGGGAGCCACTAGTCACAGACCTGCACTCAGGCAGCCAAGGCTGGATGGTCGTTCTCTTCTCACGAGGCAAGGGCAGTGTTCGGCAGCCATCTTGGCGACAGAGCAGCCCACTTCAGGGACGGCCACTCGGGAAAAGGTGATCTAAAGAAACCTTACCTCACCCTATCCTATCAACATAACACAGATGACTGGACAGCTATTTTGCAGTTGAACTACCTCAAAAACCACAAAAGAAAGAATAACCACCAGAAAGCCAAGCAAACTTTATGTTGCAACCTGGAATGTCAGGAACTTCATGGACAACAAGACCAGAAACAGACCAGAGAGGTGAACTGCACTTGTAGGACACGTGCTTCAGAAGTACAGCGTCAGCGAGGAACGCCTGGCTGAGACCGGTGAAATCACAGACGTAGGGGATGGCTGCCTGTTTTTCTGGAGTGGCACGGGAAAGGATGAGGCTAGAGAAGCCGGGGTTGGCTTTGCCATCCGGCCCACAATCATCAGGAATCTGCAGTCCCTCCCCAGATGCATCAACAATCCTCTCATGGTAATGAGGCTGCCCCTGAAAGCCAAGACTCATCTGACTCTGATCAGTGCCTACGCACCCACCGTGACCTCTGGACCTCTGAACAGAAGGACCTCTTCTACCAGGAACTTGGCCGGCTACTGTCCCCAGAGATGACAAGATCCTGCTTACTAGTGACCTTAATGCCCGAGTAGGCAGTGACCATCAGACTTGGCCGGAGGTCATTGACAAGCGTGGCCTTGGGAAGGAGAATTCAAATTGGGCAGTTACTACTCGCCTTCTGTGCAGAAAATGGGCGGACAATCAGCAACACCCTCTTTCGACTTCCAGACATCCGCAGGGCAACCTGGATGCCCCCGCACTCCAAGAACTGGCACCTGATTGATTATGTGATCACAAGGTGTCAGGACATCAGGGATGTGATCATCACCAGAGCGATGAGGGGTGCAGACTGCTACACTGACCACACCCTGCTGAGAAGCAAGCTGTCATTTCAGATCGCCAGGGCACACAGGCACCAGCAGGCTGACACTGAGCGGAAGCTGGACATTCAACAGCTCACTGACCCCAGGATCAAAGGAGAGCTGATGAAGTAACTGGAGGAAAAACTTGAGCAGCTGCCTGAGGAAGCAGGCCCTGAAACAGGATGGACTGTCATCAGAGACACCCCGTACAACGCTGCAAGTGCCGTTCTCGGGCACCCCAACAGGAAGCATCAGGATTGGTTCGATGAGAACAACTCTGATATCGTCACCCTTCTCAAGCAGAAGCAGGAACCTTTGCAAGCTAGCTCAGTGACTTGAAGCTCCTCCGTAGTAAGATCCATGCTGAACTGTGGAAGAGGAAAGATCAGTGATGGCAGAGCTTCATCATTACGCTGACCTGAACCACACAAAGAAGTTTTCAATGGTCTAAAGGCAGTGTATGGACCTTCCTCCAGCATCATGGCACCAGTCCACTCCTTGGATAGAGCGCTCCTCACTAACAAAGGTGATATTGTCCAACGCTGGGCAGACCATTTCAACCAGCTTGCTGAACAGGCCATCCCAGATAGACGACCAGGTCACAGAAGAAGTGCCCCAGTGCCCAGTCGTGGAGGCCCTTGATAATTCCCCCACGTTGGTAGAAGCTAGGAAGGAAGTCAACCAGCTGCAGCCAGGTAAGGCCCCTGGCCCAGGTGGCAAAACCTTTCTTCAGAGGCCGACAGAGCTCCTGCAGCAGCTCTGGAAGAAAGCCTGTGTACCACAGGGCTTTAGGGATGCAGACATCATCCACCCGTACAAGACCAAGGGGGACAGGGCATCCTGTGACAACCACAGAGGCGTATCTCTCCTGAGCATTGCTGGGAAGATCATGGCCTGTACCATACTGAACAGGATTACCTCTCACTTCCTTGATGACGTCATCTCAGAGAGGCCAATGTGCTTCAGTTCTAACAGAGGGACAGTGGACATGATCTTTGCGGTCAAACAGATCCAGGAGAAGTGCCAGGACAGAACAAGAATCTCTATATCCTAGTTGTGGACCTGACAAAGGCATTTGATAACATCAGTCGCATAGGCTTTTGGCACATCCACACCAAGTTAGGCTGCCCCCCACCCCCGAGGCTGGTCAGTATTGTCAGGTCATTCCACGACAGCATGACGGCCAGGATCATCGAAAACGGCTGCACCTCATAACTAACACTGTCAAGCAGGGCTGTGTCCTCGCACCTACTCTGTTCAGACTGCTGTTTGCCATGATGCCATTCTCTGCTCTCTCACAGACTGATGTGGGAATAACCATTTGCTACAGGGCTGATGGATGCTTCTTTGATCTGCGATGCTTCAAGGCCAAGACCAAAGTTCTGGAAGCAATACTACAAGTCTTTCTCTTTGCAGTGCACAGTGAAAGGGACCTGCAGGACCTCACTGACTGCCTTGCTGTGGCAGCAAGGAAATTCACCTAACCATCAGCCTGAAGAAGACAGGAGTTCTACTTTAGCCTGCACCCCATACCAACCCTGCGGAACCACAAACTGAGATTGAAGGCACACAGCTCAACAATGTTGATGCCTTCACCTACCTGGGAAGCTGCCTCACCTTTTCCTGCAGTCTAGATCAAAAGGTCGCAAACAAACTTGCAAAAGCTTCCTTTGACTATGGACATGTGTGTGGGGAGAACATGGCATCTGGCTAAAGACCAAGATGGCAGTGCACAGAGCAGTTGTCCTGACTTCTCTGCTGTATGGCTGTGAAACATGGACCCCATACCTCAGGCAAATCAAGATGCTTGACCAGTTCCAGCTGCGATGCCTTCGGAAGATCATAGGCATTTCGTGGCAAGGCAGAGCCCCGACCACAGAAGTGCTACGAAGGGCCGAGAGCTCTGGCACAGAGACACTGATCATGAAGGCTCAACGTTGAAGGGTTGGACATGTGGTCTGGACAGAAGACAACCACCTTCCAAAAACAGTATTCTCTTCCGAGCTGACACTTGGCAGCAGAAAGCAGGGAAGCCCCACAAAGCACTATAAAGATTGCGTGAAAGTGTCCTTGAAGGCATGCAATATCCCCGTGACTGGTCGGGAGGCCTTGGCCAAAGACTACAACGCCTGGCGCCTGCAGTCTACAAAGGCACCAGTACATTCGAAGAGCAGCGGCTGAAGGACCTTGTTCAAAAGCACCAGGACCACAAGGAAGACATGACCTGACCCTTGACTAGCCATAACGTGCCCGGCCTGCAGGCACATCTGCACTTCCACGTTCCAGCTTCCCTCTCATCAGAGGTGTCACTGATGTCATCATCATTCCACGACGGACTTCTAAGAAAAAGAAGAAGAAGAAGGATACCACATATTCTGATGTCTAGTCTCTACGAATGGCAATGGGAACATGTCATGAGGCAAAGAGAGAACATTACTTAATGCCAGTCTTCGATCAAAGATGGCACTCCCACTCTGAGGTCACTAGATCATGGCATTAATCCCTCACCCAACAGTACGTAATCCAAGTGCTAATATGTTGAAACAATGAAGTTAGGGAAGATTAAAAAGTAATGTTCCTCATAGCATGCTTCATATGAAATTTTGACACATCTTATCTCAGCAGTATTTTCTATCCCTGCAGCCATCAAAGCGTCATTAACCAGAAAATCTAACTCTATAGTCTTCCTGAGCTAACACTTCAATGCAGTACTGACAAAATATTATACTCACACATGAATACAAATGCTTGCCCACATCAAACATAGAAAAAAGCAGGTTATCTGATCATTTATCTTGCTGCTTGTAATGGGACTGTTTGAGCTATTTCAGTGCTACAAATGACATTTCAAAAGCATTGGGATATTCTGATAAAGTGGAAATATATTTATTTTAATGAAGGCTTCCCCCTTAATAATATCAAAGCCAATCGGTACATAGTACAATTAGGAGTTAACAGGTAGATGTCAACTATAACTTACAGAGAATAAAACCACATAATAGCATTCATATGAATGGAAGGGTCATGTTTAACAAAGGAGGACACTTCAATTGTTCTTTTATAAACAGTTAATTTTATGAAAAATAGCCACTTCTGCTTAACCAGTGATAATTACTCACAGGCACATTTAAGGCAGATAGAGTAAATCACACCCAGGTTTTGAAATTACATTATTTGAACATTAGTAAAATAATTTTTTTTATGTTGATATTGAAAACATTGCGCTGGTTATTTTGACAGGCATTCTGTCCCGCAAAACATAAAACAAAGGTATGCAAAACCACAGAAAAGTAACATTTATATGGCATCTTATGTGAATTGTCATATGACTCATAATTAATAAATATTTTTTTGTGTAGTAATTGTTGCATTTTCAAATACACAATGGTAAACCCAAAGTTTCACGAACAGTTATGAGGTGAATAAACTATAGAGCAGATTCTATTTTTGATAATGCATGTTGAAAGGTAAATAATGGACTGGACATAAGAGAACTCCACACTTTGCCTTGGAGTAATGCCAAAAATTATTCCAGATTCCATTAAATGAGCAAATGGGACATCCAAGAAAACTTCTAATATTGCAGAATTCTGTTAGACACTAAAATATTAAGAGTTCATTCAATAACTAGTAATAAATGTTTGAACAATAACATAGTCATAGCCTTAAAATGCACACAACATAAACGCAATAGTAATACACACAAAGTGCTGGAGAAACTCAACAGCTCAGGCAGTATCTATGAAGAGGAATAAAGAGTCGATGGTTTGAGCCTCTCCATAGATCTTGCCTGACCTACTGAGATCTCTCCAGCATTTTGTGTCTTACTCTGAATTCCCAGCATCTGCAGAATCACCTGTGTTTACATAAATGCAAGAACTCTATCTACATATTTAGCCAAAGCTTTCTATTAGATGTGGAATGATAACAGCAGCTTGTACTGCCTCAGCATTTGTTAATGAGGCTCTCACAAATTTCTGCAGCTTTTACACTGTAATTTTGAATACCTAGGTAGACAAAGGATAAAGGTTTTTAAAAACTTTCATAAACAAGACTGGCTAAGGCTTGGTCACCTGTTATTTTTAAGATGATTGTTATGCAAAATAAACAATAAGGAATATAAACTCAATTCCTAAAATTTATTCCATTAATCTCAATGGGAATGAATGTCAGAAAATGAGTGAAACTAAAGGCAAATATTCTTGCAAACATTTAGCTCTTTCAACCTAAGTTGAATTTCTTACCAATAAGGGTTCTTTCTGTTCTCCATGATTTATTTAACTACCGCCTAGTTCATTCTGCCTGAAGGAATTACTATATATTTGCTTCCACAAATATTGCCTTATTTGCTGACTGCTACCAGCATTTGCTGCTTTTATATCAAAACAACTGTTCCATGAACAATATCTCTATCACCCCACGGTTTTCTCCAGCTTCCACCTTCCCATTGGTGGTCACTGTGAGAGGAAAACACAGGAAATGATCATCTTCAGCTTGCTCTTCATTCCTCAAGGCATCTTAAATAAAATTGAAACACACTGCCAAAATCACCATTGGATACTTCTGTATGGTGATCCACTCTCTTGTTTTGATATATACAAACTGTAAAAAATCCTGAGAGATTAATTCCATCTCTCATCCCCCCCCCCCCCCCTTCACTTATTCTAATGAATTTTGCTGTTACATACTGCAGGAAGATCTTCATGGTTACCAAGTCTTGGTTTGCCTGGCTCCCATCCAGGTCCTTTGAAGACAACAGAAATTTTGTTGCTAATGCCAGGGGTAGCCCAAAATGTCTTCCAAATGTAAATGAGGTGATGGAACTGAGGATAAAAGGAAAAAATAAAACAAATGTAAAAGCTCTATAAAATAAGATTGTGTCAAATTCAACTTCCACCGTGTCTGGATCCTCCCTCCCCCTTCCTGTCATATTATCAGTTCCACCTCCCCCCACATCTCCCCATATCTCCCCATAACACCCCAATCTCACCCTATTCTTCTATTACAGGACTTTACCATTAAATCCCCAGCCACCTTCCAGTCCTGTCTACCAGAGGATGGAAAATAAACTAGATGAAATGACTGTCTGGGCCACACAGGAAACTTGAACTTTGTATTTCCCATCTGAAATTTGTCCCCTCTTGTCAGCCTGGAGCTAGAAGCAGGGTTTATAGTTCAACTGATATGTAAATGAACAGGACAAAATATAGTTCATGAAGAATTGGAGAATATTCTGCATGAAAATTAATTTGTTATCTATCTCTGTTAAATTAATACACTATGCAATCAAACAGCACTAATAAGAGAAAGAAAACAGACTTGTGGAACAACCTACACAAACACATTGTATAAGAAAGACACTGCTCCCTTTCAAGATAGCACTAGGCAAATAAATACTCAGATATTTTACACTTCTTTTTACACTTTTCAGTATCTGGCTATCACTGACAAGGCCAACATTTATTGCCTGATCCTAGAGAAGGTGTGATCAGCTGACTTCCTCAATCACTACAATTCTCCTGGTGCAGTTTCTATTTTGTATTCTTAGCTAGGGAGTTTCAGGATTAGAATTAGCAATGGCAAAGAACTATTGATATAAAAGTACAGGGATGTAAGAAATTATGTAAAGGTCAGGCTATTAGCTCCCTTGTTCTTGGTCCAGCATTCAATAAGATCAAACCCAATCATTCCCACACTAACTTTGTAGAAAAAAGGTTATTGATGAAATGGCTGAACTTGTGTTGGGTCTGTGGTGCTGTCCAAGGAACTACAGGAATGATGTCCCAATCCTGGTGTCACTAATTTCCAGTGGCTGCAACCTTAACCATTTGGTATCCGTGGATACCAAAAAACACCGATGCTCAAGTCCCTTATTTAACCCGTCTCAGTGTGGTAGACTTTAGGACCCAGTGGAGCTCTGGACCTTGTTTAACCTGTCTCAGTGCGGTGCACTTTAGGACTCGGCAGAGCTCAGGACCCGCCGCTCACAGTGTTTCTGTTCCATTGACAGAAAATGATCACGATTGAAAATGAAGTGGAAATAATAAAGTGATCGGAAAGAGGTGAAACACCATCGGTCATTGGAAAAGCATTAGGCTACAGTCGGTCAACGATCGGAACAATTTTAAAGGATAAAGTGAGAATAATGGAGCATGTGATGGCCCTGCCCTGACGAAAGCTACAATTATTACTAAGCAACGCAGTGGTTTAATTATTGAAATACATACATTTCTTAAGTGTTTTATATGTATATAAAGGTAAAATCTATACTATATACTAAGACAAACGCTTGACTAACTGACGCTAAGTAATACCAGATGTACCTGTTCCGACTTATAGAACTTACGGTTTTTCTATCGATTCCGTATCTGCGGTAACCTATGCACACCTTCCCGTATACTTTAAATCATCTCTAGATTACTTATAATACCTAATACAATGTAAATGCTATGTAAATAGTTGTTACATGTATTGTTTAAGGGATAATGACAAGAAAAAAATAGTCTGTACATGCTCAAACAGCGCGTGCTGGAGAGAGAACTTCCGGGTTTTCCCGATCCATGGTTGGTTGAATCTGCGCATGTGGAACCCGCGGAGAAGGAGGGCCAACTGTATAGGCAAGGAGGGACAAATGAGGTGCTTATGGAGTACAAGAAATTCAAGAGAACACTTGAGAAAGAAATCAGGAAGGCTAAGAGAAGGCATGAAGTCCAGTAGACAATGTGAATGAGAATCTTAAGGAATTCTACAAGTATGTTAAGAGCAATCCTCCTCTGGAAGACCAAAATGGCAAACCATATTGTGGAGCCAAAACAAATGGGGGCAATCTTAAATGTATTCTTTGCATCTCTATTTACTCAGAAGATGGATACAGAGTCTACAGAGGTGAGGCAAAGGGGCATCAAGTTCATGGGCCTCGTACAGATTACAGAGGAGGAGGTGTTTGCTGTCCTGAGACAAATCAAGGTGGATAAATCCCCAGGGCCTGACAGGCTTTCCCTCAGATCCTACCGGATGCAAGCGCCAAAATTGCTGGGGCCTAGTAGAGATATTTTAAAAATATTTAGCAACACGAGAGTTACCAGAGGATTGGAGGAGAGCTAATGATGTTCTGCTGTTTTGAAAAACAGGCTCTAAACAGAAACCAGGTATTTATAGGACAGTGAGTCTGACATCAGTTATGGAAAAATTATTGGAAGGTATTCTAAGGAGCTGGATAAATAAGTATTTGGATAGACATGGACTGATTAAGGATAGTGTGGCTTTGTGTGTGGTAGGTCATGTCTAACCAATCTTACAGAGTTTTTCGAGGACATTACCAGGACAGTGGATGAAGGCATGGCAGTGGATGTTGTCTACATGGACATGAGTAAGGCATTTGACAAGGCCCCACATGGGAAGCTGGTCAAGAAGGTTCAGTCACTCAGCATTCAGAATGAGACAGTAAATTGGATTAGACATTGGCTTTGTGGGAGAAGCTAGACAGTGGTAGTAGAGAGTTGCTTATCAGACTGCAGGCCTGTAAATAGTGGTGTGCAGCAGGGATCAGTGTTGGGTCCATAGTTGTTTGACATCTATACCAATGATCTGGATGATAATGTGGTTAACTGGAAAAGCAAATTTGCAGATGACACCAAGGTCCAGGTATAATTGACAGTGAGGAAGGCTACCATGACTTGCAGAGGAATTGGTATCAGCTGGAGAAATCGGCTGAAAAAATGGCAGAAGGAATTTAATGCAGACAAGTGCAAGGCTGTACACTTTGGTAGGACCATCTAGGGTAGGTCTTACACAGGGAATGGGCACTGAGGAGTGTGGTAGGAAAAGGGATCTGGGAATACAGGTACATAATTTGTTGGAAGTGTCATCACAGGCAGACGGGCATAAAGAAAGCTTTTGGCACATTGGCCTTCAAAGATCAATGTATTGAGTACAGAAGATGAGATGTTATGTTGAAGTTGTATAACATGGTTGGTGAGGCCCAATGTGGAGTATTGTGTGCTGATTTGGTCACCTACCTACAGAAAAGATGTAAACAAGGTTGAAAGAATTCAGAGAAAATTCAGAAGGATGTTGCTGGGTCTGGAGGACCTGAGTTACAAGCAAAGATTGAATAGGTTAGGACTGTGTTCTTTAGAACATACAAGATTGAAAGGAGATTTGATAGAGGTATACAAAATTGTGAGGCGTATAGTTAAGGTAAATGCAAGCAGGCATTTTCCACTGAGGTTGGGTGGGACTACAACTAGAGGTAATGGCTTAAGGGTGAAAGGTGCGAAGTTTATGGGGAAATTGAGGGGAAACTTCTTCACTCAGAGGGCCATGAGAGTGTGGAATTAGCTGGCAGCACAAGTGGTCCATGCAAACTCAATTTCACCATTTCAGAGTCGTGTGGATAGGTTCATGGATAGTGGAGATATGGAGGGCTATGGTCCACCCGGTGCAGGTAGATGGAAGTAGGCAGCTTAAATGGTATCGGTATGGACTAGATGGGCCAAAGAGCCTGTTTTTGTGCTGTACTTCTCTATGACTCTGTGAATCTAAGAGGTGCAATACTTGTCCTGAATACTTTTGCCATGTAATTGAACAACTCAAAGGAACACTGAAATTGTGGATAAGATGGCTAGTATCTTTACATACATAATTTGGTATTTCCGCCCATGATTACAAGTTAATTAGTATTGTCCTTTTGTCGATAATGTTGCTGTTGTGTTAACACTGTCTGAAAGTGAGGCTCAAGATGCTTTTGTGCCTTGCTTGCTCTCACAGAAGTGATTAAGATGTAAGGAATTACCAGAGCAATATATCATTGAGAACATGCCATGAAAGAGACACCTCATGAACATGCAAGTACAGACATAAAGTCAAGTCAATAAACGTTAAAATCTTAACTTATTTACTCTGATTTAAGGCTATTGTGGGAGCTTTAGATCCTGTTATCTGCAACCTGGTCTCTGCCGCAATGCATGGGTAGGGGCAGCTCCATTCTCTCTTTTCCTATTTGTACTTGACTGGGAATCTGTGTTGGCCAGTAGCTGCTGTTGCCACAGCGGTAAATATTTAAAAGCGATTAAAAATGAAATAGAAACTTTAATTCAAAAAGGAAAGATTAAAAAATTTATCTCTTGTATGTATAATTTGATTCAAAAACAGGCAATTAAACAAGGAGTCCATAAGTCAAGACAAAAATGGGAAAGTGACTTGAATATTAAAATTGAAGAAAAAAAATTGGTCAAGACTATCTCTTGAGAGTATGACAAATACAATAAACGTCCGATTAAGATTAGTGCAATACAATTTTTTACATCAATTATATATTACACCACAAAAAATAAATAAATTAAACCCAAATTTATCTGATCAGTGTTTCCGATGTAACCAAGAAATTGGTACTTTTTTACATTCTACTTGGTCTTGTTCTAAAATTCAACCTTTTTGGACAAATTTAAGAGTTTTATTGGAACAAATTATTGGAATACAACTTCCACATAATCCAATATTACTTTTACTAGGTGATATTGAAGGGATAAAACCGATATCCAAATTGAATAAATATCAGAAAAATTTATAAAAATTGCATTGGCAGTAGCCAAAAAGGCTATTGCAGTTACTTGGAAATCGGATACATATTTAAGTATAGGTCGTTGGAAGAAAGAAATTTATGGCTGTATTCCACTTGAAAAAATTACTTATAATTTAAGAGATAAATATGAAACATTTTTGAAAATTTGGAGCCCTTATTTACAAAAGATAGGATTAAATATATAGGTGCTCCGAAGATGAAATAATTGGTTACTTGGGGAAAGAAATAAATATATATACTAAAGTTATTACGAACTCCATGGAGCATGTGGGGATATTCCAATATCCAGGCATTCCTTTTTTTTCTTTCTTTCTTTTTTTTTCTATAGGGATGTTAGGGGGGAGGGGTTAAGGGGAGGGGGGATGGGTAACACACATTTTCTTTTTCATACACTTTTATTCTGTAACTACTTGAAAACACAATAAAAAAAGTTTTTTAAAAAAAGTGATCAAATTTTTGGGTTGCTTACAATGTGAACAAAAATTCAAGATGGAGTTGATTGTGAAGCAGCCTCTCTGAAAAGGAATACACAAGCTGTGTGAATGGATGTCTTGAATTAATGACCTGGCACACTGGGAAACGCCAGTAGTTTCACTGTATGGTGCTGGAGCTAAGCCCCAGAGAAATGGCACAAGTTCTGGGCTCTTGGGAATGCGGAAATGCTGAACCTATCTGGCCAAGTTTCTCTGGTGATTTCCCTCCTGGACTCCACTGTCAGACTCCACATGGAATATGAACATGTTGGATTTCCCAGTGGGGTGAAGTCCCAATCCCTAAATCAGACACAACTGAAACCAACTGAAAATTTATTTGATTATTTAATTTTTAAATTAAACTTAAGATATACTCAGTGGCCATTTTATTAGGTATACCTGTACATTAATGCAAATAACTAATCAGCCAATCATGTGACAGCAACTCAATGCATAAAAGCTTGCAGACATCGTCAAGAGATTCAGTTGTTATTCAGGCCATACATCAGAATTGTGATCTAAGTGGGATGACGTTGGCACCAGATGAGGCGGCTTTACTTCAGGAACTTCTCATCTCCTGCGACTTTCACGCACAGCAGTCTCTAGAGTTTACAGAGAGTGGTGCGAAAATCAAAAAAAGGATCCAGTGAGTGGCAGTTCTGTGGGAAAAACTGTCTTGTCAATGAGAGAGATTAGAAGAGAATAGCCAGACTGGTTCAAATTGACAGGAAGGTGACAGCAACTTCAAATAACCAGGTGCTACAACAGTCATGTGCAGAAGAGCATCTCAGAACTCACAACATGTTGACCCGTGAAGTGGACGGGCTACAGCAGCAGATGACCATGAGCATTCACTCACTGGCCACTTTATTAGGTGAAAGAGTGACCTAATAAAGTGGCCACAGAGTGTAGTTAAAATGCATAATTACTGGTATAAATCAAATATAAAATAAATGTTACATAAAACAAAGATAAAAACCAAAGCATTTGCCTTTTCTATGCAGGTAGGTGACTTCATTCTAACAGGTCCACAGTAGATATGCCAGACAAGGCTGGGAGGCCAGAAACAATGTGCATCCATCAATATGACTGAGTTCTACTTCTGGACTTAGTTCTGAGTGCAGTGATGGAACAGGAAACCAGATCTGTCAGCATCTGACTACCAATGTGTTTCATATGTCAGCTCTGTGGCACCCTGCTGTGCGAGTCAGAAATACAATGATGTGCATCATGCTGTTAGCCAACAGTACCAGCTACAATGTTCCCAAATGGAAATATATTGATTACAGACTGACGATCAAGCACTTATATATTATAAATAGAAAACCAAAACCCTTCAAAGTTAAATACTGGCTACCTATTTATAATTCCATTGATTAATATTTGTTAAACAATAGAAAAATTCTATAAAGTTATGAAAACGTTAGAATTCAATCTCAGAAAATACAAGAAATGTTAATATCAACATGACACTGCATCCTATCTAAAGAACTAGAGTCTTCATAAGCAAACTAGTTAAATTTTACTCTTAGCCCTCAATTTAAAATATCCATTCTGTTGGAATATGTTGTCTGAAAGGGGATTACTATTACCTCTCAATATAACATACATGGTTCAACACCATGTAAGATGATGAATCAAGCTTGATAAATTAATAATAAAGTAAATGTTTGCTTCCAATTAGAAATGTACGTACCTGCACCCAGAGGGGTTCAAATGCATTGATTGGGTGAGTTAAGCCGTAGATGATCTTTTCATTTTCTGGTTCAAAGGTACCTTTACATTCAAAGAAAAACAATGGTGAGAGAAGAGAATTTTAAAATCTCCATGCATGTATCAGTCTAACACAAGGAAATCTGCAGATGCTGGAAATTCAAACAACACACACAAAATGCTGGTGGAACGCAGCAGGTCAGGCAGCATCTATAGGGAGAAGCGCCGTCGATGTTTCGGGCCGAGACACTTTGTGAGTCCTGACGAAGGGTCTCAGCCCGAAACGTCGACAGCACTTCTCCCTATAGATGCCACCTGACCTGCTGTGTTCCACCAGCTTTTTGTGTGTGTTGCTTGTATCAGTCTGCCTGATTCTGAACAGAGATGGAAAGGAAATTCATTTACATTGAAGACTTCTTGTTCCACAGTATATTCCTGGGGTTCTATGGTACTGTTACAATCTAATGTAAGCCATTTAATAACTGTGAGCAGATTGTGCAAATATATAATACTGCACACATCCTTTGGATCTGGGAAAGCACATTAAGTGTTCAATGTGAGCTATGTCACTGATTTTTTTAAGATAAGGATCCATATTTGCAAAACTTTCCTGTGCACAAGTCACTATTGATGAGCATTAACATATTCGAAGGCCTTTCCATTGCTCCCTCCATCACTAAAAAGCACACAAAGAAAATAAGTAGATTGTTGTTCAGTTTGTAAATCAATGAAAGGAAGTCAGGGTAGAGGTGATGAAGACTGGGAAGGCCTCTATACTTCCTTTCAGAAACCTCCAAGTTACTCCCCCTTTAAGAAACTCCTTAAAGAAAAACTAACCCTGAACAAGATCTAGGTCACATTCTTTAATTTCAAAACTCGAATTTCCTTATGTTTTTGTGAAGTGCCTCAAGGTCTTTCTCTTAATTTAAAAATGTCAAATAGTTGTAAACCGTTGTTGTGGGGCTTTAGTAAATCGGCAAATTCAAGGGCCACTTCAACAAGAATTCAGGTTATTGAAGTGATTAGTGGCAGACAGAAATTAAAACTGCGAAGACCAAATATCAACTCAAGAATTAGCCAAATGTTGGGAAAAAATTTTGAAGAGACTTAAACGAATGCAGCTAAACAATTCTCAGTGCCAAAGCCAGGTGCAATGAGAAAATTCTAAGAATTACAAGAACTCAACGCCATAGTCAAAGTCTTTCATTCTTATTCACTAGCATTCAGAAAATAGTTGTCTGAAAGTCACTCCTCAAAAATAATGAGAAAATTAATACATTTTGACACATTCAATGCACTGCAATGTTTGGAATTCTTTAACTTGTACCAAAGTGCTATTATTGAATGTCATCAGTAAAACCTGACTTTGACAAGGAGTTATACACCCAGGCAGCTGCACGCTCAATTAGGCTGATAAGAAATAATTTACATGTAAGATAGGCAATTGCTTTGCAACGATCACAACTGGCAGGCAATTTATGTGCAATTTCACCCATTTGGGGAGATATCCAACACTTCTTTATTACTGAGCTCATGATCTCTGTAAGCAAAAGCAGCTTTTCAAAAATTCCGCACCCAGACACCAAAGGAATCTGTGAGACACAAATTGTAAGAAGGGGCAGCTTCGCCCTTCAAGTAAATACATTGTACACAAAAAAGTCTCACATACTGTACAAGTTCTTCTATTTATTACAAAATTAACAGAACTTTAACTGATCATGATTCCAGAGTAAAGTAATGAAACAAAGCTTTGCCTCATGCTAATTCAGGAGAATACATCACTGCACACCAGAACGTTGTTGCAGAATGGTGAGAATCAGAAAAGAAGGCAGGCACGAGGACTACTATAAATAAAGAAATTACTGACACTGGTCATTACCAGTGACATTATACATTTGGAGTCAGGACCAAAATAAGTCATCAGTGAAGAACAGCTAGCTGATACTTGGAACAGAAGTTCATTCAATCTCTACTTTACAGTCACCTACACCATTTGTTTTTTTTTTAATTCCGCCCCTGCCCCCCAAAATGTTATGGAAAATTTTAAAAGGCAGCATGGTCGATTTTACAAGGTAAGGGTGGTAAAGGTTGCAGATAGATGTAGGGCTATAAACTAACTGAACAGGCTAAAGGGTCATAACGGTCTTCCACTGTACCTCGGTTGTATTTTTTTCATGGAATTGGCTGTTCAATCCTGAAGTTGCCTGAGACTCAATATTCCTGATCTTGTTTCTGTCTCTGCATAAACTATTTTAAAATAACACAACTTATTTTTAAACAATCACCAGAAGTTCGGTTAAGGACTGCTGGTCAGGCCAAAGACTCAGGAGAAATGAATGGTACACTTGCAACCTATATGTTTTCCCATTTTCAGGCTATTTTAGTCAAGGTCAACAGGTATCATTGACCTCAACTTACAGGGTACTTAGTAATGATTCAGGCTGGGAATGCCATGCCTGAATCCAGTAGTCTGCTTCCAGAGTTATCAGCACATTTCAGGTTGGAAAAGGCCCATGGGAGGTCACAATTCAAGACTCAATTCTGCAAGGATCAGTCAACACAAAAATACATGCAATGATCTTCATTCCTTTGCCTTTAAAACACATAATTATAATTGGAATTATTGAAGAACACTTGTCACATATGCGCAGTCTGTAGCAGTCTAGGATACTACAAACCATCGTGTAAGTATAGGCAGATTAGCATAAAGATTAGATACACATTATTTTTATTCCTTTTGCCTTTTTGTTATTTGCAATGTGTTGCTTTCATTTATTGTACGCCTTATGTCTGCACTCTATTACAATTTGTTCTATATGAGAGATGAGTAATGTTGAGCCTTTGCTGAAGAATGTTGATTTAAGAGGTGTGGTTCCTATGCGGCTGAATATGGAACCACTGACCATGCCAGATGCCTTCCCACTGCCCTGGAAATTCTATAGGAATATCCCTTGTGAGAATGCTCCCTGATATTTTTATATCCATTCTCTGATTTTTTTTTCAGCCCTGGAAAATAGAATCTATTGAACTGCGTTGCACGAAGCAAACTGACAGGCATTTTCACAGAACTCTACAATACATGAATGCCAAAAGCAGGTTAACCATTATGGCCTCTAAGAGCTTTCAGAAGGAGGGATGTTTTACCTGTAGTAGTGTTTTCTGCTGTCCAGCTACTTGCTGTATTCAAAATACTGCTATGAAATTTATAAGCTGTCACTACTTTACTCACACACTATCTTACTAGTTAGTTTAAAAGATACTTGGATTGTTTACCAACCTACCAAAGAAGAGCAGTTCTTCTCACTCACCAAATATCCTGTCCCAAATGATTAGAGTCCCAGCATAATTCTTGTCAATGCAGTATGGATTTCGGCCTGAAGAACAGCATTGGGAGAAGCAGAAAGAATATTTATGGAATACATAGACTTATGGATCATTTTATTCATTCGTATATGTTATGAATCTAACAATAATAATATGACTGAAAAAAAATTCAGTCTCTAATTCTTTGCAGCATAATTACACATAGAATTGTACATATCATGATTTAAAATCTACACCCATTCTTTTAAAGGGTTTCATGGATTGGACAAAATGAGGAGAGGATTCTGTTATCTAGTTATTCCAGAGACAGACGCTGCTTTCATTACATCGTTGCTTCTGTTCTCTTCCAGCAGTGTATTCTAAAGCAGCTTTTAAGATCTGTCTTACTGGTTAAGAACATCAGAAATGGGAGCTGAAGCATGAACCTTTGAACTGCACTCTCATTTAGCAGTATATTGGTCTCAACTTAATTTTTCTGTCAGATCCCCTTAACCTTTGTCTCTCCTGAAGTCCAAAATCCTTTTCTATTTGATCCTTGCACTCAATTATTCCAGCACCACAATTAGTATTATAAAGATTCTGCACTCTCTGACAGAAGAATGTCCTCCTCATCGCTATAATAAATTATTCTGAAAACTCTGCTCCTTGTCATGGAACAATACAGCATGGATATCGCTCTTCAGCCCAACAAGACCACGTTGAACACGTGTTCCAGTTAGTCCTAATTTCCTGTGTTTGGCTCACATCCCTCCAAGCCCCAGCCCTCTAAGTGCTTCCTAAATGGTATCATTTCCTCTGGCAGCTCATTCCCTACATTTAATACCCTTTGAATGAAAAAGTTGCCCATCAAGTCCCTTGTATTTAAGTCTTTCCCCTTTCACCGAAATTTATGCCCAGGTTTGGACTTCCCTGCACTGCAGAAAAGATTGTTAAGTTATGTTATCTTTGCTTCTCATAACTTTAAACATTTCTCTAAGGTTGCCACTTATCCTCCTATGTTCCAAGGAATAAAGATCTAGTCTGGCAAACCTCCCTTTTACTTAAGCTTTCTAGCCTTGGCAATACCCTCACAAATCATTCTAATTTAACCACATCAGGGTGTCAAAAACTGTATACCAGTGCAGCTTCACCAACAATTTATACAATCGCAACATTATGTCCCAATTGTAATATTCAGCACCCTGGCTGATGAAGGCCGAAGAACTAAACACCATTTTTGACCATCCTGTCCACCTGTGATGCCACTTTCAATGAACTATGCACTTGCTCCCCTAGGGCCTCCTGTTCTGTGATACTCCCTAGAGTCCGTGAGTCAATAGTAGAAATTCTATCCTAGGTTGACTTTCCAAAATTCATCACCTCCCACTTATTTGATTTGAAATCCATTTGCTACTCTTTGGCTACTTCCCTAACTTATCAGGATCCTCCTGTAATCTATGATAACCTTCTTCACTATCAACAACACTTTCCTCAAAGGTGGCCAATGAACTTGTCAAACATGATTTCCCTTTCATCAAACCATCGTATATCTGCATGGAAGAAGTCTGTCAGGGTTCATACTACTGATACAGACAATCTATGCTGGAAAATGACACTGATGCTCTCAGGCAAGAATAAGATTGAGTTCAGCCATAGCTTCACTGTAGCCCGATAACACTCACCATAGGCTGATAAAAGTACCCATGAAGATTTGCACATGAATAGATTTAGCAAGGTACTAGAGTTTGCTCTTTGATTCTGCAAAGCTGACAATTCAACTTCTACCAGTGTTGTCACCAGTACAATCTACTATGTGGTGGTGTGCTGGGGCAATGGCATCAACACAGGTGATGCCAACAGGCTCAATAAGTTGATTAGAAATGTTGGCTCTGTTATAGGAGACAAACTGGACATGCTGGAGGCTATGGTAGAACATAGGACCTTCCAGAAAGTCCTAGCGATTCTGGACAATGTTTCTCAGCCTCTACATGCCACCTTGGATGAACAGAGAAGCACTTTCAGTTATAGACTAAGACATCTGCACTGCTCCAAAGAGCACTACGTGAGGTCATTCTTACCTTTGGCCATTGGACTGTATAATGAGTCAGCCCATACCGGGGGAAGTGATGACACCCTCCTGTTAGATTGTTATTAACCTTTGTTTACCAGTGCTCTGTTTAAGCTCTGTTTAATACCACACCGTGCTATTGTGGACAGACTGTGCTATATTGTGCAATACTACCATCACTTCTTATCTGGATGGTGTGAAAGTACACCTATAATATTGGGGTAACTCCTGCACTACCATCTTATCAGTGTGAACTTGTAAATCTTGAACGTCTTACTTTTAAGGTAACTTAGTTTTTTAATACTTTCTTACTTCTCTCTAATATTTGTTTATCTGTGCACTTGATGCTACTGTGATTTCCTTTGTGATCAATAAGGTATCTATCTATCTAATTCAGAAACCAACTTCAAGAACATTCTTCAAGTAAATTACAACATCTATATATATATCCCACTAGGGATGCCACCGGTAATGAAATTGGAGGCATGAACACAAATTCTGGACATAATAGGCAGATGACTTAACATCGAGAAAATGCGAAGAGAGTTCCCTGAATGTGGCGAACAAAATAGAGTGGAATAAACTGAATACTAATGAACAATGTTGTATAGGGATCACAATGTACAACTAGCGTGTGCCCGTGTGAGCTGGTGTAGGCATCACGCTGCCTGCTCATTAGCTAATATTAATCCTGTTGTTAGGCTGATTAGCACCTCTGCAGGAGATCCCAATGTCACAAGTACCTAGGCCCAATTAAAGCTAGTCTGTGGAATTTAAAGGGGAGGTGCAAAGGGGTGGTTTAAGAATGTGTCACAGATTTAATTTTCATGTTATTCTGTATCCAACTACACCGGTACATGAACTTTAGCACATTGCAATCTGTTCAGTCACAGGGCTTCACCCAAACACTTTGTGCAGTACTTGATCATATATTGTTGTCCTACACTGTGGGACAAGGTGCATAATTCTGTTAACCATAATTCAAACTGTGCCCAAATGATGTTAATCCTCTCATCCTCTTTCTCAGCTCCTTGTCCACAATCTCTTCTGATTTTCAAAGTCAAAGTACATTTATTTTCACAGGGTACATTTCTGTGATTCACCCTCTGACAGACAGCCACAAAACAAAGAAACATCAAGGAATCCATTTAGGAAAACATTGAACACCCAACAAGCAAAAAAAAAGAACAATTTGCGTTAACGGTAAAACGCGAGTGAACAACACATAGAATATGAAATATCAAAACAGGAATCCAATAGTTTAGTTCTGTTCGGCTTCGCGCCACTAGTCAACACTGTCTGCGAGGCCATTCTTTGCTGAGGTGCCCCAGTCTGCATCGATCACCCCTATCAAACTGCTCAAAAAGTGTAACCAGAACCCAGAAACACATGCAACATGAACCTCGAAGACCCCAAATGAGTCAAGAGCCTTACAGATCAATCCTGGTAATGTAGATCCCAAGACTCCAGCACTTTCCTCTAACAGCAGCTAGCAAGAGGAAGACTGGTCAACCACAGATAGACTGCGCGGAACACCCACCCATCCTCTGCTCTTGTTCTTCAACTTTGTTCAATGTCTCAGTCAGAGAGAAGCAATGAATTCAATCATGGGCTCACGCATCGTCTCCAGGCTTCCAAGCCTTCAGGCTGCACACTTTGCAACAAACCTCGGTGAACTCCCTCAGAGACATCAAAGCACCAGTTTACTCAATCAGCCCTAGAACATAACATCAAAATGTAAAGCAGAGGCTTCAATCACATGCACCTTAGTAGTAGAATAATATTTGAAAGAAAAAGTAAAAGTTGTTTCATGAACTGTCAGCAGGACACCTCTGTTGGTCATGTAGTTCGCTAGCACTGCTTGCAGGTATGGGTTTAATTATAGTATGAGAAGATTTTAATTAGAATTAAACATGCAACCATCGATAAACATCCCCACATTTCTGACTTAATGGTAGAAGTAAGATCATTAATAAAACAGCAGCAGAAGGTAGGGTGCACTACAGCGGCCTGACGAACGCCTGCAATGAATTCCTGCAGGGCACGACAGCAGAATGAGCAATGTGGCTTCAATTTGCGCAAAATTATTCAACTGCTCCTTGGCTACAAACACCGAACATTTGCAGAAAGACAAAGTGACAATTCTTTTAAAAATGATATGGAATGATATTATTACAACATACACTCAGAGGCCACTTTGTTGAGAACCTCCTGTACCTAACAAAGTGGTCACTGAGTGAATGTTTGTGGTCATCTTCTGCTGTAGACCAACCACTTCAAGGTTTGACATGCTTGTACATTCAGGATGCTTCTCTGCACACTATTGTTGTAACGCATGGATATTTGAGTTACAGACACCTTCCTGTCAACTTGTTCCTGTCTCACCATTCTCCTTTGGCCTCTCTCATTAAAAAGATGTTTTTGCCCACAGAACTGCCAATCACTGAATGTCTTTTTGTTTCTCGCACCATTCTCTGTAAACTCTTTGCGCGTAAAAATCACAGGAGATCAACAGTTTCTGAGATACTCAAATGACTCCATCTGGCACCAGCAAACATTCTGCAGTCAAGATCACTTAGATCACATTATTTCCCCATTCTGCTGTTTGGTCTGAACAATAACTGGACCTCTTGACCATGTCTGAATGTTTAAATGTATTGAGTTGCTGCCATATGATTGTCTGATTAGATATTTGTATTAAAAGGCAGCCATAAAGGTATACCTGATAAAGTGCCACTGATTGCATATGTTAAGTATAACATTTTATCTTCAAATAGATGTTTTCTTTGGAGGGAAATGTTTTCATATTTTGAAGTTCTTTCTGGTCATAAGGTGGTCATAAGAATCCTACAAAACTGTCTCTTCACAATGTGTCATCTCCCAGCCTACAAGACCACAAGATATTCACAGCTTATGGGCTGTCCTAAAGTTCTCCATAATTGGCTTGAGTGACAATACTCTTAGCTTCTCTAATGGAAAGAACTGGACCGATAAGAGTGAATGAATCGCAAACATAAGATGTTCCTAGATCAGGATCATATGATCTAGATGTTCCTCAAAGGAAAAGTAAAAGATCTGTAGGTTCCTGAGGGAAGAGATCCAAGAGGAAAACATATGAACTAACAAACAGATAGTGAATGGAGGGATTGCGTGAGGGTCAATGACTCACTGAGAGACATGATCTATCTGGGTTCCACAACACAGTTAATGCCACCTTCAGCACCACCACACAAACCCCATCCAACTCAGATTCAGGAACAAGGGAACACTGGGTCAAGAACAAAGAGACAGTTAGTACCCACTGGGAGAAGCAGTTCACAACCTTCTCAGCATCAACTGTGTCCCCTGATATGAGTCTCCTGAACTCCATGGCAGAGCAGCCTATCCAGGCCATCCTCATTGCTACAGGGAGTGGCAAGAGCTATGTTTCAACTGAAAAAATAATAAGGCCCCAGAAAGAGGGTGTATCCCCGGTGGAAACATCAAACTGGACATGTAGAGCTTCAGTCACAAATCTACAGCCTTGAAGTTCACATCAGGGATATTCCAGGGGACTTCAGAAATGCTGCAGCCATGACTATCTTCAAGAAAGGAATCAAGTCCAACTGTGGCACAATGGTGCACAGCAGAGCTGCTAGCTCACAGCAACAGAATCCTTGGTCCTGTTCTGATCTTGCATGTTGGCTGTGGTCCTATGTGCATTTGAGCTTCCCCCAGTGTGCTTGTGTTTCCCCCTACATCCCCAAACTGTGCAGGATGGTACACTAATTAGCCACAGTAAACGGCCTGTAGTGAGTTAATGAATGGCAGAACCTGGGAACATGGGGAGAACTATTAGGAAACAAGACAGGCAGGTGTATATAAAGTGTGGAGGGGAACACATTAGATCTAGTGATTACCATTCCATTAGTTTCAAGATTTGATGGCATCAGAAAGCATCTGAAAAGTGATTGGGATTGGCTGTTTTCTGGCAAAGGGATGATTGGTAAATGCGAGGCCTTCAAAAGTGAAATTTGAGAGCACTGAATTTGTATGTTCTTGTTAGAATAAAGGACAAGTCTAACAGTTTAGGGTCCCTAGTTTTGAATAGATATTGAAGTCCTCGTTAAGAAGAAGAAGAAGGAGGCACATAGTAGGTAGAGGCAGCAAGGAACAAAAAAGCTGCTTATGGAGAACGGTTAAGAAGGAAAGCTGGAGGGCTAAAAGAAGGCAAGAGGTTGCCAGAGCAGACAAGGTGAAGGAGAATCCCAAGGGATTCTACAGAAATGGTAAGAGCAAAAGGATTACAGGGGTTGACTGGAAGATCAGAATGGCAATCTATGCTTCGAGCCAAAAGGGATGTGGGAAATCTTAAATGGATATTTTGCAGCTGTACTTCCACTAGAAATGGACAAAGTATTTATAGAACTGAGGTAAAACAGCAGTGAGGTCGACCACATATGGATTATACAAGAGGAGGTGCTGTCCACTACACTACATCTTGGTCTCATCCACAAATTTGGTGTTGCAGTTAAGCACATTATCATCCAGATCATTGATATAGATACAAACAACAATGGGCCCAGTACCAATCCCTGTGGCACTCCACTTGTCACAGGGCTCAAGTCTGAGAGGAAACCATCTACTATCACTCTCTCGCTTCTCCCTCAATACCAACATCTAATCCAATTTACTACCTCATCTTGAATGCCCAATGACTGAACCTTCTTGACCAATCTCCCATGCAGGACCTTGTCAAAGTCCTTGCTAAGTCCCTGTCGACAACATCCACTGCCTTACTTTCATCAACTTTCCTGGTAACTTCCTCGAAAAACTCTATAAGATTGGTTAGACATGACCTAACATGTACAAAGCCATGCTGACTATCCATAATCAGTCCATGTCTATCCAAATATTTATATACTCAGTCCCTTAGAATAGTTTCAAATAACTTTCCCACTACAGATGTCAGACTCACTGACCTATAATTTGCTGGTTAATTTTTAGAGCCTTTCTTAAACAGTGAAACAATATTGGCTATACTCCAATCCTCTGGCACCTCACCTATTGCTAAGGTTGATTTAAATATCTCTGCTAGGCCCCAGCAATTTCTGTACTTGCCTCCCATAGGGTCTGAGGGAACACTTTGTCAGGTCCTGGGGATTTATCCACCCTTAATTGCCTCAAAACAATAAATAACTCCTCCTCCGTAATCTGTGTACACTTCATAATGTTCATGCCATTTTGCCTTACTTCTATAGACTCTGTGTCCTTCTCCTGAGCAAAAATGCAATTAAGATCTCCCTCATCTCTTTTGGCTCCACACATAGATTACCATCTGATCTTCCAGTGGACTAACTTTGTCCCATGCAATCCCTTCACTCTTAACATATCCACAGAATTCCTTGGAATTCTCCTTCACCTTGTCTGCTAAGGCAACCTCATGCCTTCTTTCATCTCTCTCAATTTCTTTCTCTTGCATTTCTTAACCAAGGCCTCAAGGTCTCTTGAAAACCAAGGTTCCCTAAACTTGTCATCTTTGCCTTTTCTTCTGACAGGCACATACAAGCTTCGTACTCTCAAAATTTCACTTTTGAATGTATCCCTCTTGTCAAGTACACCTGTGCCAGAAAACAGCCTGCCCCAATCCACACTTGCCAGATCCTCTTACACCATCAAAACTTGCCTTTCCCCAATTTTGAATATCAGCCTGTAGACCAGACCTATCTTTTTCCATATTTAAAATGAAATTAATGGCATTGTGATTTCTAGATGCAAAGTGTTCCGCTGTACAAACTTCTGTCACCTTCCCTGTCTCATTCCCTAATAGCAGATCAATAATTGCACATTCTCTCATAGGGCGTTCTATGTACTTATCCAGAAAACTTTCCTGAACACATTTGATAAACTCTATCCCATCTAGTCCTTTTATAGTATTCCCAATCAACATGTGGAAATTTAAAATCACCTAGTATAACTTACCTTTCTTGCAACAATCTGCAATTGTTCCTCTAAATTCTGTGGACTGCTGGCTGGTCTGTAATATAGCGCCATTAACACGTTATACCTTTCTTATTACTCATTTCCACCCCAACATCTCACTAGACAAGTTCTCCAGTCTGTCCTGACTGAGCACTGCCATGACATTTTCCTTGCCATCCCTCCTGCTCTGTTGCGTCTAAAACAACAGAACCCCGGAATATTGAGCTGCCAGTCCTGCCCCTCCTGCAACCAAGTCTCACTAATGGCTACAATTTACAATTTCAGGTGTTGATCCATGCCCTGAGTTCATCTGCCTCTCCTATGATTCTCGCGATATTTCTTACATTGAATCAGACAGTACGAAGTTTTACATTTTAGTAAATTAAACCAGTCAGGACTTACAAGGGTTCTGGAGAGTGTCGTAAAACAGACAGACGTAGGGTACAAGAACATAGTTGCCTAAAAGTGGTGACACAGGTAGATGGTGGTGGAGAATACACATGGCACACTTGCCTTCTTTGACCAGGGCTCTTCGTACAACAGTTAGGACATCCTGTTACAGCTGTACAAGATATTAGTCAGACTGCAACTTGAATATTGTGTGCAATGCTAGTTGGCTAGTTATAGGAAGGATGATAATACACTGGAAAGGGTGTAGAAAAGATTCAAAGATAACTTCCTAGGACTGCACATCTTGAGGTAGAAGGAAAGACTGCATAGGCTGGAGTTTACTTCCACAGGGCATTGGTGACCTTACAGAGAGGTATTTAAATTCAGGAGAGGCATAGGTAAGGTGAATGGTCGCAGTCTTTTACCCAGGGGTTGGTGTCAAAAACTAGAGGACACAGATTTAAGATGAGAGGGGTAAGATTTAAAGAGGACCTGAGGGGCAACCTTTAACAAACAGGGTGGTGGGTATACGGATGAGCTGCCCAAAGACAAGGTAAAGGCAGGTACAATTACAATATTGAAAAGGCATTTCGACAGATATGGGGAAAGGAAATGTTTAGAGGGATATGCATTATATGCAGGCAAATTATACGTTTAGGTCGACAACTTGGTCTGAAGAGCCTGCTTCCATGTTGTACAATCTTAAGACTCAATCTTGACAAACAGCTTAAGAAGCAGAGTGGATATCTAAACTCTTGCCATCAAAAAATGTTTTTCCTGAGAGCAGACAGCAAAAGAATGCAGCACCTGAATCGAGGATACTTTGATCGTGCCAGTATTAATATACAGTAATTAACTTCTGTACAGAGGTCGATCAGAAAAAAAGCCTTGCATTGCTTCAGCATCAATTGTACAATCCTTAATGCATCGGCTGTTTGGAAGGTTAATTTGCAAACCATCTATCTGATTATTTTGCAGCAATTCTGAATCAACCTGATTTCCATTCAATCCCATTCTATTTAATACTGAATCAATTGCTGCATTTTAGACAATCACTGCTCTGTATATGCAGTATTCAAAATATAATAAATATTGTTAACACAATAATATTTCAAACAGGAACAACAATTGAGTTTTAAGTTTATAAAGCAATTTCATTTTGGTCTATCATGCTTTCCTTTATTTTTGTCGAAGCTGAACCATGCTGTCGTAACTGGGTACATTCAGACACAAACTTCTCCAAACATAGGTTTTGCTTTAAAGGTAAAATCCTCGAGAAACATTATTACTTCATAAATGAGATTTAATCCCTTTGATACAATATATTTTAGTAATCTCTTCAAAACCACTAAATAAAAAATAACATGGAAAATGTTTGCTGACAGCTTTCCAGACAGCCGGAAATATTGCATATTTTACAACACAGAAGGCCATTCTATCAAGCCAGACTCACCATGGTGGACTCTGTGGTGACTGGGTGTGTTGAGGATCAGTTCCAGAGGCCCAAGGTTACCAATTATCTGCAACAGAGTCAGGAAACCATTTAACACTGGGCTTTAATGCCAAAATCGAAAAATAACTATCCACAGCCAACTCAAGGGATTAGGAAACAATTTTATTTTTAAACTCAAAATGACAGAAAAGCAGATGTTGAGAGTATCACATTGTAATAGCTACCATAAGGACTATTTTGACTTTTATTTAAACTGAATATCCCTGAATGGACAGCTAATTAAAGTTGTTTTATTTTAGAGGAAATAGCAAGGTAGAAGGCAAGTTTAGTCTGTGGCTTAGATGGGCAATGATAGTCTCAATGTGTTGAAGTCTCAAAGCGACTCAACATTTTCTCAAATGGAAACTTTGATTTATTTAAGCAGTCCTGCTTTTGTTCATTTCTCTCAAAATTTGTAGAGAACAAAAAATTATTTTGATAAACTCTACAAAATAATTGAAATAATTGATTCTCTCTGTATAAAAATGTTTAAGAACTCTCGGTCGCTCATAACTACAAACTTAAATTGCCATCTAATTAGTATTGATACAGTTTTTGCAGGGCTCCCATTCCCATTCTGAATGTACTGTCTTAGAGAATTCAAAGTTTACATCAGAATTTGTGTGTCGATATATTGCTGAGGATTATCAGTTGGTAAAAGATTTCCATGTAATGTCTGTTGATGGGTTTTTAAAATTTTCCTCGGGTATTTCAATGTCCCTTTTTCTTCTGTTAAATTTCAATGCCGTCTTTCTTTTTCACACTTTCTCTGAATGTTTTACCTTTTGATATATAGTTCAGAACAAAGTGTAAAAATATTCTGGTCATATTCATTATTCATACATGACAGTGATGCTTATTAACACAGCTTACATATTCATTTCTCTTATGTTTGTAACAAAATAGTGTTTTGAAACCGATTTTGGAAGCATGTCTCTTCCAAATGCATTGAAGAATGTACATCCAAATCTATAATTTTTATTTTCCGTGACGGTGTAACATTGTATCTACAGTATGCGAATCAGAACATCAAAAGTAGGCATAGCAGCAGTCTATTTGCCCTTTGCCATTCAACAAGACCATAGCTGATTTCTTACTCCACTCTGCTTCCTAATCCACCGATCTCCCTGGATATAAAAAATTCTTTGATCCTAAATATCAATAATTGAATATTCACAACTCTCTGCTGCAGAGAATTCTAAAAACTTACAGCACTAAGTGGAAACAATTCCTCCTGCCCTTAATCCTGGACTACCAGGGCAGGTATATGGAGGAATTTAAGATGGGGGGTTATATGGGAGGCAGGGTTTGAGGGTTGGCACAACATTGTGGGCTGAAGTGACCAGCTATTTTCTTTTGCTGGCATTGAGGGAAAGATGTTGTCATGACACTATTGCACCAGGCTCTCTATTTCCTTCCTGTATTCCAATTTATTGTTATTTCTGATTTGGCTCACCTTTGGTGATATCAACTACAGACATGTAGATGGACTTAAAATAGAATTCAACCACAAAGTTGAGAAAAAAAATTGGCAGCAGAGCAGAGGGCTGAGGATGCAGCCTTGTTGGGCACCAGTATTGAGAATACTCATATCATGGTGGAAGTGTTACTGCCTATCCTTACTGATTGTAGTCTTGACCTCAAGACGTTAAGGTTCCAGTTGTAGAGGAACGCACTGAATCCTATGTCAAAGAGCTTGGAGCTAAGCTTGTTTGCAATTGGAGTATTGAAAATGGAGCTGTAGTCTAGATGCTACAGAGAAGAGTGTCAAGCCAGGGACCTGGCATCTGCTGTAGACCTGTTTTGATGGCAGGCACATTGTAGTAGGTCGAGATGGTCGGGATGGCTGGAGTTAGTGCTTACTATGACCAGCCTCTCAAAGGACTTCCTGGTGGTGGACATCAGACATACAGGTTAGTAATCATTAAGGCACGTAACCTTATTTTTCTTAGGTTATTGGATGGTAGTTGTCTTCTTAAAGCACATGGGAATCCAGACTGAAGTGGGGGCAGTTTAACAATGTCTACAAATATCCCTGCCAGCTGATTTGTGCAGGATCTAAAGACATGGCCATGGCCAGATACTTTTCACGGGTTCACTATCCAGAAGACTGATCTTACATGTGCAATGGTGACCATGGGTCAGGTGGATTGGAGTTTGTTGGTGTGTGTGATTTAATTCCAATCATCTTGTGTACTTTTGCAGAAACTACACTTTTCAAAGAGTTCACTTCTTATGCCTCTTAAGTCCAAAGAATTCCAGTGCATTCTACATATGTTTTTCTTTGTAAGACAAGTTCCTCATCTCAGGAACCTGCTAAGTGTTAGTCACACTCCCCCCAAGTCAAATATAGGCTTCCTGAGATAAGGAGATTAAAACAATGTATGAGTACTCCAGATGTGATTTCATCATCAAAGCCAGTTCAAATATGATAAGGCTTTCTCACTCTTGCAGAGCAGCCTGCTAGCAATAAAAAGCTATGTACTGGAGTTTGTTTTCCTAAATGTTTGCTGTACTGTATGGTAACTTTTTTTGCAATTGATAAGGTATATTATCCAGTTCTCTGTGAACACCGAAATTGAACACTTAAGCTCCATTTACAACAATAAACTGTTTTCCTCTCTTTCTTATTGAAGTGAAAAAGCATCATATTTGTCTAAATTGCTCCCAAACTGCCATCTTCTTACCCACTCACTTAAAACCTTCTATAAACCATGCACCTTCGGGAAATGCTTCTGTCAGTTCACTTCCACATCTTGTTTGTAGCATCAGTAAACTTGGATTCATTGATCCCTTCAACTCAGTCATTATGTAGGTTGTAGCCTGCTCAGTCTGAAGCCCCGAGGCTTGCAGCCACCAACTTTATCAAATCTGTTAACTTGTAGCAGTGATCTAAGCAAGAATTTAATTTGCACCCCTCTGTATTCTTCCCATTAAAGTCTGGATAGATAGGAGCAAAATCGATACTGCCTTAAATTATTTTCAGTCAAGTAAATATTAAAATTAATTTCTTAATATTTCACATGAAACTAAAATATAAACACATAATTTGGATGGAACATTTTAGCTGTAGGTTTAGACACTGCATGTTAAACTCCCACTTCGATCACTGCTACAAACACTCATTGTTTCCATATCAGAGAAAATCATAAGAGGAATATCTTGAGTGTGAACTTTTGTGGTTTCTCTTTTCAGCTTCTTCCCATAGCAACACATTAAACCGTTGTGTCTGAAAGTGATTCAGACACATGGCGTAGTTGTGTTTTTGACCTCCATTTATAACCCAATAAACATGGCCTGGATGATGGTTGATTTGCAATGTATAGCAGTCTCTGATTAGAAAATGAGGTGGAGTTTCCTTTTTAAACTACAGCCTATTCTTAAAGAACCTGCATTTAAATAGCCTGGTCATTCAATGTGAACACTATATTCTCAAGTCATTACCATGTTTAATAATCAGGAGTAATCTCTATTTATAAAATTAAAATGAACTTGAAGTGAAAGAATTTTACCATTTTACTTCCAAAGTAAAAATAGGGGATCTCTTCCTCTTGAAAACATTAATTGATTTTGTGATTCATTATTTGCTCCCTCTGTTTATTCTGTTCCATGGATTTTAGACTTGGACAGAGTTAAGATCACATTCAAATCAATATTTCAAACCATGTTGCAAATCAAGCAAATATCATCCTCGATCATGTCCACACCACCAGATTTTCTCTGAGGTGCTCCATCCCTGAAACTCACAGCAGTCTGATAGGAGAGAAGACTGGACCACGGGAGAGAGGGAAACAGGAAGGGCACCAGGGGGAGGTGATAGGTAGGGAGGGGAAGAGACAAGAGGCCAGAGCAGGGAATAGAAGAAGAGAAAAGGGAGAGGGAAAAAATTAGTCAGCCTCACTGCAATCTTCAGATATTGAAGCTTCCACTAAAGCACACAGATACTAGATGGTTTCTGTTTGTGCTGAGTTGGAAATTTCACTCCTTGGGATCCAGACATCCTCTTATACCTCCTCCATCACTGAGATCTTCATCTTCATCAGAACTTGCTTAGCCAGCCCAATTCAAAGTCTTTCTTGTTATAGAAGACCCGAGTAAATGACTAAAAAAAAACCAAAGTACCTGGATAGCTACCACCAAGGATGCCTCTGTATGTTCTCTTTTACCACATCAAAAGACCACTACACTGATGCCAACACATCCTCACAGAAACTGATGTCAATGGTAATTATCTTCAAGGGTCAATTCCATTGGACTGGACGCCAGATTCTTGGTCCATGGTTAGTGATCCCATGGCAATCTAAGGAAGTGCTTCAATGATACATTGGAATTTAATCTCGGATAAAGAGATGCAGACACACTAAGATAGTTAGAACATGCTACCGGTTGGCTTCAACGGCACTGCATTCCCCATCAGGCAGTGGTCTATGACATGTAGAAGTATTCAGCCCTTAAAGCTGAAAGGGAGAGAGAGGGAAGGAAAGGGAGAAAGTTTTCCAGCAAGAGTCAGCTGAGGAAACGCCTTTACTTCTGCAGTATGGCATGGTTCCAGGCACAAACTTAATTAACTCAGAACCGAATCAGTAAATCTGTGATGAAATTAACCAAGATGACAGATGTGACAAATGGAACCTTCATTATTCCCAAAGATTGAAATGTACAAAGAATGCATTTTTATTAAATGCAATGTTTTAGTAAAACTAATAATATAAGAAGGAAATTGCTGCTGTACTAACAAAATATTCTCTTATCTCCAAAAATAATAATTTTGTAATTGCAGAAATGTATTTTTGCCTTGCATATTTTCAAAGGATGAAGAGAAATTATTAAAGTTGAATTTTATGCTAGAATTTATAGAGAAAGTCTGTGATATATGGCCAAAAAAGCAAAAGCACTTATTGTTGGGATTGTTCTTGTCTCCTGCCACAATGTGGATAAATCATTAGACTTAATTTGCACACTAAAGTAAACTGAAATGTTGTATCAATGTTTGACACTAAACTTTGTGTTTATACAGATGGATTTGTGGCCACGCTGTGTATATGTTCCCTGTAGGGGTGGCTGTGAAAGAAGGTTAATCCATAGGAAACTTCAAAGCCTTTATGTTTGCACTCTTTGGAATTCATTCCAAGATCTAACTTACATGAAGGTAACTGTTTTCTTATCTGGTGAGGAACTTTTTAATATTTAAATAAATACAAAATAGTATATTCACCCAAGCAGAGAAACAGAAGTGACAATATTTGTACATAGGAATAAAAACAGAATTGATCTTAAAAGTGTTTCATATAATTATTGAGAGTTGTAATTTGCTCAGTGGGGTGTAGTTCATTGGTTGACAGCAAAATACAAGCAACATCTTTCCTTTCAAAGGAAGGTGATACTGATATAAATATTTCTAAAAACTCAAGAGGACTGTATATTAAATTAAAATGACCATGTCCTTTAGGTATACGCTAAACTAGCATACAAACATATAAGAACACAAAATACACTGCAGTTGCTGGGGTCAAAGCAACACGTACAACAAGCTGGAGGAACTCAGTAGGTCGGGCAGCATCCGTGGAAACGAGCAGTCAACATATAAGCAAGGACAGACCACTCAAACCTATACAAACAAGCTGGATGAACTCAGCAGGTCGGGTAGCATGCATTGAAATGAGCAGACAACGGATGCTGCCCGACCTGCTGAGTTCATCCAGCTTGTTTGTGTGTGTTGATTTGACCACAGCATCTGCAGTGTACTTTGTGTTTACCACTCAAACCTGCTCTTCCATCTAATGAGAAAGTGGCTGATCTGGTCAACTTCACATTACTGTCAACTTGAGGTAACTTTTCATTTCCTTGCTTATCAAGAATCTATTACAACTTTAAAAGCATTCAAAGACTTTGCTTCTACCCACCATTGAAAAAAAGTATTCCACAGAGTCACTACACTCTGAGCCCTTTCATTATATTTGCAATGGAAAGTTGAACCACAATATAACAGAAATATTCCTAATCATGAATATTTTGAATCCTTACTCATGACAAATCATAAGAACATCAAAAAACAAGAGCAGAAGTGCATAAGCTTCTTTGAACTTGCATTACTTGTCAGATCATGGCAAAGCTTCAAACACATTTTACCCTCCATCTCCTATATTTGTGTCCATTCACAGTTTTACCCATTGTGAGTCCTAACCAAATAAACAATGAACTTTATTTGAATATAGGGAATATGGGATTCTCTAATGTTATTTGAAATGATTCATGAACAGAAATTTGAATACTCTGCCATATAATGTACAATGCCTTGAACCAATGGATCACTGAAAAGATTTAATCAATGAACTGGTCTTTCGGGGGGGGGCAGGTTTATTCTAAATGACATTACTATATTCATGTCCTTCTCGATTAATTATGTGTACATTGAAATGCATCAGATACAGGGTAATCAGTGAGATCTAATGTCATATTTATTCTGCTATACAAGTGCTTCCAGTTCCAATAAATATATAAAAGCCAAAGTTTACGGTCCCTTTGAAATACATCCTGTAAAACATAGCTAGAAAAATAGAAACAAGTTATGATTCTGCTAAGGACATGAAATTTGATGCTTTAACCCTATTCAAAGTAAAAGAAAACATATTTAACTACAAACTACAAGAACGCAGATATCCCGCTGAATATGAGCAAAATCATTTATGTGGCACTGTGACAGAAGTAATGAAAACCCTGTGAGCTTCCCAAAAGAATTATAACTTTCTGAATGGAAAATTTCTCACTTTCACTGTTTGTGTTTCAGATTTCTAGCATCTACAACAGTTTCCTCATGTAAGTTCCGATGATTCTGGCTCTTCCTTTTACACATCCTCAAACTTCTCATTCCATCATACCTTGCTTCGTCTTGCACTATCTTCTTCAGTCATTATTCTTTTCTGGTTTCTGCCGCGTAACAGGTCTTTCGTTTGTTCCTTCTTCTTCCACATTTCTTTATATCTTAAAGCTTCTCAGTTCCAATGAAAGGTCACTGATATGGAGTACTGCTTCTGTTTCTTTCTCTTCTAATACTCACTGACAGTTGAGCTTTTCTGCCAATGTCTAAAAATTGGATCATAGTTCATTCTATTTTTAGGCATTCAAATCAAAATTTGACTTTACCTAGAATAGATTGGCCAAAGAATCATTTCCAGGTAAATCTGCATCAAATGCAAAAATCATATTGGGTACATCTGTGCATGAGCAAGATTTAGTATGCCTGATCTTTTCTTGGCATCATGTGCACACTTAATGCTGTCACACACCAGTTCCCATTAGGACAAATTCAATCGGTAACTTAAAGCTCCTTATTATGACCATGGCTCAGTTTGAATACATTGAGGAGCGCCCTGCACTAATTTCATGGTTTTTTTTGGTACTACAAGGGACCCTGCTGAGACTGGCAAACATGAGCAGGCAACTTTTAGAGATGACCTCACAGATACTTTCCAAGCTCATTAAATTCCCTTAAACTGACTTGAAATATTTTATCCAGCATTTGGTAGCTGATATACTCATTAAATAGATGCCTCAGTGATAACACAACTGGCATCACAGTATTAAGGGAGGTTCTGGCTGGAGAGTTACAAGGTCCAGATATGATCACAATAGGGATTGGAATAGCTATACAAAAATGACTTTCCTCCAACCTGTTTGATACAATATCTAAGATTCCTTTTTTTTAAAAAACACCTTAATTTGACATTTAATGATCTGTGTACATCTGTGATGTGATGGTACTGTGCTTCTTGTCTGCAAAGCCCTGAATCTAAAAGAAAATTTTAAGGCCTATCTGATATAGATATCCGAATATTCACGATATATGGTAGTTAAATTGTATCCACCTACTCTTCAAGAACTAGCTTACATCCCTGTCTGTGTACATGAATACCCACAGCTCACCCACCCCACCCTTACCAAGGAGGAGAATCTTCCAAAGTAGTTAAACACTGTTTGTTTTATTTTTAATGATACACAATTAGGTTTAGTCAAATAGTTCTTAGCACGTATTTAATGTCATTTCCTGTAAACAAACGTAAAGGAGAACAAAATAGTTGTTACTCCGGATCTGATGCAGTACAAAAACTCACGAAAGATAAAGAATATAATAAGAAGAAACACAATGAATATAAATACACTAGTTAGTTAATATACATACATCAATTGTATGTCCATGAAGTGATGCTAAGCACAAGAGTGTCTGTACATAAAGTGACTGACAGGAAAAAATGAAAGAGTGCTGGTTGGGGGGTGCAGAGGGATGAGTTAGTGAGTCGATGTATTGATCAGCCTTACTGCTTGAAGGAAGCAACTGCTTTTGAGACTGGTGGTCCTGGTATACTTGCTATGTAGCCTCCTACTTGATGGGAGTGAGACAAACAGTCAACGAGCAGCAGTATTCATAATGTTTCTGGCCCTTACCTGGCACCTCTCAGTGTACGTGTCCTTCATGGTGGCTAGTCTGGTGCCGGTGATGCATTGGGCAGTTTCGACCACCCTTTGCAGAGCCTTCCTGTCCATCACAGTGCAGTTTCTGTACCCAGCTGTAAATGCTAAGATGCTCCCTACTGTGCGCCTGTAGAATGACATGAGTATGGATGTGCAAAGTCCAGCTCCCTTTAGCCTCCTCAGAAAGTAGAGACATTGGTGAACTTTCCCGACTGTGTAGTATGTGCTCTTGGACCATGAGAGTTTGTGCAAGATGTACACTTGCAGGTTTCCACTGCTGTGCACCGGTATAAAGGGGACTTGGAATGGTGCAAGTTCTCCTGAAGTTGATAAGCATCACATTTGTCTTTTTGGCATTAAGGAAGGGGTGAGTTGCCTGGCACCAGGGTCAATTACTTCCACCTCCTCTCTGTAGGCCCTCTCAACATTGTTGGTGATAAGCCCCAAGATAAGTATCTTGGCAAACTGGACAATGATTGCTCAGGTGTAATTGGTTATGGGAACATCTCAGTGGATGGGCAGGTGAGTGTGGCTATCCCATTTGTCCAAAAGCCTGATGTGGGGTAGTAACTGTTCTTGAACCTGATGGTGTGAGTCCTGAGGCTCTTGTACCTTCTACCTGATGGCAGCAGTGTGAAAAGAGCATGGCCTGGGAGTGAAGAGCTCTGATAATGGATTGTACTTTCCTTCAACAGCCTTTCATGTAGATGTGCTCAATGGTTGGGAGGGCATCACCCGTGATATACTGGGCCAAATCCACTACTTTTTGTAGGATTTTTCAGTTCAAAGGCATTGGTATTTACACAGCAGGCCATGATGCAGCTAGTCAATACACTCTCCACTACACATCTATAGAATACTGTGAAAGTTTTAGACATCCTGCCAAATCTCCACTGACTCCTAAGTAAGTCGTGGCGTTGCCATGCTTAAATCACAATTAGTTTCAAGGGGATGATGGTATTAAGTGCAGAACTGTAATTGATAAAGAACATCCTAATGTAAGCATCTTTGCTGTCCAGATGTTCCAGCATTGAGTGAAGAGCCAAAGAGGTGACATCTGCTGTAGACCAGTCGCTCCAGCAGGCAAACTGAAGTGGATTCAAGTCGCTACTCAGACAACAGTTGATATGTTTCAACACCAGCCTCTCAGAACACTTCATCAACGTGTACGTATGTGCTACTGCACAATAGTCATTGACACCATAGATCACCACGTTCTTCTTGGGCACTGGTACAATTGAAGCCTGCTTGAAGCAGGTGGATATCCCACATTGCTGAAGTGAGAGGTTAAGGATCTCAGTGAACAATGCAGCCAGTTGGTCAGCACAGGCCTTCAGCACTCAGCCAGGTACCCCATCCAGTCTGGATGCTTTCTGTGGATTCACCCTCATGTCAGCTTCAGATACTGAGATCAAAGCATCATTGGGATGTTCCTCCATGTTCTGACGATGAAAGTGAACATAGAAGGCATTGAGCTCATCTGGAAGTGATGTCCAGCTTTCATCCTTGTAACTTGATTTAACCTTGTAGGAGGTGATCGCATTCAGGCCCCGCCACAACTGTTGAGCATCCCTCGTAGATTCCAATTTGGTCCAGAATCTCCTTTTCACCAATGAGATGGCTTTCTGGAGATTGTACACCTCTTGCAGTTTTCTTGATCTCCAGACTTCTGATCAACGCCTCTGATCTGGCCCTCAGCAAATTCTGGGTGTCATGGTTTATCCAGGGCGTCTGATTGGAGAAGACTCTGAGTGACTTAGTGGGGACCCACACATCTACAGATGTTTTAACAAAGTCCATTATCCATGGTGTATTCATTGAGATCTCTAGATAAGTGCCTGAACACAGCTCAGTCCACTGACTCAAAGCAATCCTATAATCATTTCTCTGCCTGCCACAACCACCTCTTATTTGTCCTAATTGAATCAAGTTAATGCCAGGAATCATTGACGACTTTTTGTGGGCTGAGGAATTAATTCTATTCTTCTTTCTATTACTCCATCTTTCTGTCATTCTCCTTGTCTTTCCTAGCAATCCTCAATGCTTCTGATATTTATGCTATTTTCTACTAGATGATATCATCTGCATGAAATGCTTTCCAAATACCTTTGCTGGGCCAAAGTAACTCACACAGATGGTCTTCAAAGCTCCTGTTGACAGAGATCCCAACCATCCACAATTAATGCTGTGAGGGCCGATCCTCTGAACACACACACCTCCATCTCAACTTGTAATCATGGTTAATGTGCTAAGTGACATAACCCCATTGTCTTGCCTTTGACTAATGTAGGCTAGTATCTCAGGGTCACTTTAGTTTCCAAACCAGACCCCGTAGCAGCCAGCCACCTGCTATGGGCTAGCAGCCTGCGCCTTTAACTTCAAACTGATTACTGCTTGCAATTTACATTAAAAACAGGAGTCTATTCCTTGTTTACAATACAAAGCAAAGAACATTTATTAAACATTTAGCTTAGAGTAGTGGTTAGTGCAACGCTATTACAGCTCAGTGCATCGGAGTTTGGAGTTCAATTCTAGCATCCTCTGTAAGACGTTTATACATCCTTTCCATGAGTTTGTGGGTTTCCTCTAGGAGGTTCAGATTCCTCCCACATTCCAAAGATTTACTGATTAGTAGGTTAATTGGTCATTGTAAATTGCCCTGAGATTAGGTTAGGGTTAAATTAGTGGATTGCTAGGTGTTGCAACTCATTGGGTCTGTAAAGCCTATATTTCAAAATGAAATAAAATCAAAACTTTGACCCTTTGGACAGGTCATGCGTCAGGGCTAGAAAGCTGAGGTTAGCAATAAGCCTCTCAAATCCGTGAAAATAACATCCATCACACTTCATCCCAAAATACTTCCACAAAATCAAATATGAAATCTCATTTAATCTGCATATCCTGCTAGGTTTTTTCCAGCCAATATCAAAAGGATTTTCCACTTGCCCATTATCCTATGAACATCAACAGCTCTGCCCACGATCGTTACTCCCACTATTCAAAGAAAAAAGATCATGTGTTTTGCCAATTGATTTGAAAACATTATTTGTTTGATCTTACGAAGTCTACATTGACTGTTTACAGAACAAGACACTCAGATTTAGAAGAAAATGGTAAACAATGCAAAAGCAGAAGTTTCTTTTAACAGCTACAGTTCCTGAACGATGATACTCAAAGTCGAGAACATAGAAAAAATACTGGTTTATTAAAAGGCGCTGATATTTAAAAGCCATTGCAAATACCTCTGTGTGAATCCAGAACTGATATAGCAGGTTAAACTGGATATGTACAGCAAATACTGACGGAGGTATGAAGAGAGCCATTGGAAGGTTAAATACCTGGAAGCAAATAAACATTTGTCAATGAGGGTTTAAAGAACAATTTGTCCCTCACATAGATACAGCTCAAGCTGTCATAAGATCAAACCTGCAAACATATTTGTTTGAAAAATAAACCTGACAAATCACCCAGAGGGCATTTCTTAGTGACTCAGAGTGGCTACTTGAGCACGACAAATTTTGCTGTATTGAAGTTACCATTCTAACTATGTAGTTCACGGTGAATGAAGTAATTTAATTTAAGTAACTGTAGAATCCACTCATGCTTTGCCTCTCTCTGTTCCTTAAACCTGGGCCTCTCTCACTTCCTTGGACCTGGACCTGTGCAGTGAATAGAGCTGCATAAGACTAGGTTCAATACTGATCTTGGGTCCAATCCATAAAATCTATAATGAGATCCCACCAGCAGTTCCTACACCTCTCCTCCTCATCATTTTCCACCCTCGCATCCTTGAATTTATAATCAAGTGAAGTTCCAACTATGTGCAGCTCATGTCTAAGTTTTCCACTTTATCAAGACAATTGTTAATTGCTATTCCAACCTCAATGAGTACCCCTGATACTTTAGTTTGTTCTGTTTTTAGATGGCTATAACTGTAGGCATTTTTATAAGAAAACAGTGTTTTTTGTGTGACAATGTTTACTTGCTATCTTACACATGCTGTAAGATATTATATGTAACGTGTATGACTGTCTGAACTTTGTTTTGCACCCTGGCCCCAGAGGCACACTGTTTTGTTTGCATGTATTCATGGCTATTCACATAATGACCAAATAACAGTTAAACTTGAATTTGAAAGGCATTTGATGAGCGTTTGCAAGTGTGAGGAGCTGTTGCTATGGAAGTGCTCAGCTTCTGAGATTAATTCAAGACACAGCATGCATTATTAGGCTTGAAAAGTAAAGCCAGTGAATGGGCAATGAGGGAAAACGTATATATTTTTCAAATATTTTACAATGACGGTAAAATTAACTTATTTAATTGGGCTTTTCTTTCCAGGTTGTTATTGGCCATTTTGTCAGAAACTAAGAACTAAATTGGGAGCTTTGGCCTACTGCTTCTGGAGGGGAAAGTCCACATCCATTTTATGTATGTAACTACCTGATAATCAGTATTCTGAAATATGGCTGTAATGTAAAGAACATTTAGTAACTATTTCTTATGGGCTAAAGTCAATTCCATTTTTATAAGTCATGTGTTCCCAAAAATACAAGTAGCTGGGTCTGTCTAAAAGTGAATGAGCTGCCAGCATTCATTATAAAGTTCTTTTGATGGATTATCAACACTGGATATTGAAAAAATATACTCCCTTCCTGTTGATGAATATCTGAGAATGGGAGGCAGAATGACCAGATGCACACAATTTTTGAGTGGATGCACTTTGGGAAAGACTGCAATTGCAGTAAGTATTAATATCTGGTCTTTATGCTCCTGTAAGCTAATGGAGAAATGGAGTAGGTCTAATCTAGTTGAGCATAAATCATGCCTGACCACGTGAATGCAACAGTGAGCAGTAAACTGCATGACATAACACATATCAGAAACCTATTGCAAACATAATTGAAATTGTGATTTTCGATTCCAAGTTGGATCCAATCATTTGTGATTGTCTCCCAAAAGTTCACGACCTGCAGGGCTACTGGACATGAACTGAGATGTATGGTTTAATCAATAAAGAAATTTGGCCTCTAAGCCCTCTATCTGTCCCTTAGGTTTATAGAATTCCATGAGTCAAGAAAGGTAATGGTGAAGATGCCTTTCACTTGCACATGAGGGCATTGCAAGTATGCACTGGAGGTTTTTATAGAGTTACAGATGGGCTATGGGTTTCCTGTGGAAGGATAACCCATACAGACGCTGCTCTTCCAAGAAACGTAGGTAGGGTCATAGATCATTGTAAAACTTGAACAGATGAAATATTGTGTGGGAGGCACAATAACTTCCTGAGACATGATTCTGATTGGAACCTGCAGTGTCTGGAAGTCATGTGTTGCACATCTCATTCATGAAGTGTTGGATCATGAAAACTTGCCACAAGTCAGTTGTGGTTGCAACAAAATGACTAAAAATGAAAGGAAGGTTCTGGCTTCAATGTAAGCAGTGTAGAGAGGAAATTGTGAGTGTGTGGAGTGCTGTGTAATACAGTGACTTTGAACTTAGTTTGGAATAATTACTTATTAATTTGTGTATTTCTGAGCCTTCAGCACTAGGAAGACCTGCTTCCTCTTTGGGGAAACAGTGGCTTACATTGTTTTAGATCCGCATTAATGAAACCATCACTGAAGGTTAATTTTGAATGTTGTGGCTCTAATAATTTTTATGCTTATGACAGAGCAATTTTCTAATTTTAACCCCTAAGGTCAGCATTTCATCATTGCATGCCATGTTAAACAGAGCCAGATTTAAATTCCTCTCTCTCTACCACTGCCAGAGAAATGCACTCAACACTACCCTCCCAAATCACCATTATGATGACTTTTTCCATCCAAAATACATGCTATTTTTAGCATGGTAATAATAAATGCTAACTTCAATCTAAGAACATCTTTAATTCACTAATTTTAGCAAGAATAGTTACCTAAACATAAATTGCAAACGCTGCTTTATAAACATGTCTACTGAAGTAAATGAACTGAAAAACAAGATTGCCATTGTTAGTGACGGCCTGTTATGCTGCTGGGCTTTAGGGCAGCAATGAGGGTCCTCCACCTCTGCCTGTCCTTGGCCATACATCTTCACACACAGATGTTGAAGGATTCTTCATTGCTGTTTCTGTAACAACTTTTGTTGATCTGTCAGGGTTGTTAGTCCTGAGCCTGGAGGATTAGTGGACCATTCTTAGTCAGGTCTCTACACTTTGACCTGTTTGGCATGAGTGACCCTACCAAGAGCCAAAACATAAAGTCCTGACTCTAGCCAGCATGGGTCATTGAGACACGCAAACTTTCAAACTCTATAACAAGGTTGTGGTACTCTTGGAGGTTACTGCCATTGGTTTATACTAAACTATGGAAACTCACTTCATGAAAAATGCTTTACTGTCATTGGGTTTGAATTCAGCAGTATTTGCATGAAATTTCAATGAGATTTTAGAGAGTAAGTGACAGCATCAAATAGTACTTTTTTTCTCTTTTCCTTTTGAAATATAAAGATATAAATTTATTTAAGTAGTGTAACAAATAATAAAAGATTAATTGATCTGAAAATAGGAATGACTCAAGGACAAACTGTCAGCAGTCATTATAAGAACTCCACACAGCAATTCCGAATAAGTGCTCCTTGAATTTTAAGCTTTCCATCAGGGAGGTAATTTGATAAAAATTGGTCCAGAATATATTATAGAAAAGTACTTTCTTTAAGCTGTGATGGTTCAAAAGAAAAAATTAATGTTCATATTATTTTCATCTCCAAATATAATATTTTAGAATCACTTTTGTTTCATCAATGAACCGAAGAGAGCTAATCGTACTGGTAATGTATTGCCCTGTAACAAAAAATGGAACCACAGTGGGACCGCTAGTAAAGCCATTGTCTCACAGCACTAGAAACATGTGGCAGCATGAGCTTCCTTCAGATGCACCAGCTTGCTCCCACATCTCACAGATAAGTGGGTTGGTAGATTAATTAGCCAGAAAAAATAATCATCCCTCATGTGTAGAGGAGTGGTGGACTCTAAGGGTTCCAAGATTTTAAGAGTTAATGAGAATGTGAGGAGAATAAAACAAATAGGATTAATGTCATTAGTTGATGGTTTGTATGCACCCAATGCGCAGAAAGGCCTGTTTCTGTGCCGTATCTCACGATTGCACAATGGGCACTTCAACAGTAAAGCATAATCAAAGTTTCATTTCTCAATGATGCAAATCACCACTTTTACAGTAAGCACTTACAGCATGAATTACAAAATACACCTCCGTCCAACACTGCAGATTTTGTATCAACACAAAATATAGCCAAACAGAAGATCCACTAAGTAGGATCAGTCAGCATTGTAAGATTATACTCAGCGGTACAAGTATACAAGCCGCTACAATTCAAAACCCACCACCTCTAAAAAAAGAACTTAGTGAAACAACATCCCAGAAAATCCGAGAACCTGCATCAAAGGATTAACAAATTCTTGGCACATTTCAAGTGAGCAAGCAGACAACTTGTTTGAATGGTTAACAATGACAGCAGACTACCAATGTGAAACTTCAGAGCTGACGTACCCAGGAAAGGTATTTCTGTAATAGAGACTGTCGAAGGGCTGTAGACAGATTGTAGTCTTCAGAGCTGTGATGTACTTGGTGTGCTGCCCACATGACATTCACTTCTACAATCAAAAAGAAATGAACAAATTTCAGCAGTGTATCGTGCACGTACAGACATTGTTCATGTATAATCTAGTTAAGGAGAAATTGCCTCCATTTTAAGCAACAAATTTTTATTGGACTGTGTTGCAGTTCTCTTTCTGGTTTTCTCTTACCACTTCCTTTGAAAGTAAAAAAGTTAGTTTTACTCTAGAGCTTCGCAAAAAAAATACAGTACAAATTTCCAAGACACCATTAAGAAAACAGCATCACAATTGCTTTTCACTATTGTTTAGCTTTCTCCAAATGTAAGGGCAGATGGATTGGGGAAATTAAAGTCTCCTCAAGGGAGCTTCATTCTTACAATATAAAGTATAAATCAAAAATGCTAGAAATACTCAGCAGGTCAGGCTGTATCTGACAGAAAATAAACATTTCAGGACACAACCCTTCTCTCAGAACAAGGAAAGAGACATAAGAAGCTTATTAAACTGTGGGGAGGATGGGAGGTGGGAGGATGTCTCTGATAAAGAAAAAAACTGTGATGTTCTCCCTTCCTTGTCAGTCCTGAAGAAGAGTGTCCGTCTGATACATTAACAGTCTACTGTTTTCCATAGATGCTGCCCGACCTGCTGAGTTCCTCCAGCTTTTTCTGCGTGTTGAATTGGGATATTTACTGTTTAACATGGCAATATACTGTGAACAAGATTCATGATTAAAGTTCAAAGATCAAAGTACCATAGATTCCGGACTACAGAGCGCACCTGATTAAAAGCCGCAGGCTCTAATTTTAGAAAGAAAATCAATTTTGTACTTGTACAAGCCGCACCAGATTTTAAGCCGCAGGTGTCCCACGTTGTAATATGAGATATTTACACAGAAAGATATTACACATGAGGATTTTTTAACTTTTAATTAAATCCATATGGTAACAAACAAATACATATTGCAAATGCTTTTTTTCGAACCGTGCCTGTAACACGGCTACTTTTAAATATACATACGTATCAGTAACACACAAATTACGTTGCGTATACTTTTTTACTGAACAGTGCACGAACAACATTCCAATATCTCCTAACGACTGGTAAAAAAATATATACTGCAGCCTACCAGGAAAAGTTATTGATCGCCTTTAACTTAAAAGCTGCATCATATGGTACATATATTATCACATACAATCATTTTCTTGCAAGCATACACAGTAAATTTAAGAAACAGAATAGAATCAATGATATCTGGTTCATCTGGCCACTCAGTGATTGAGAACAATTTGAGTATTAGAACACTGCCAAAAGAAAGCAAAAGTTGTGACATGCAGAGCAGGAAGGCTTGCCCAACGGGTCAGGCAGGGCATGTCTTCTGCTCCCAGAGAAGTGAAAAAAGAGGGAAAATAACAAACAAGCTGAACCTATACCATAGATAGTTAACTGAGACAGTGAAATCAAGTGTACCTGAAATTGTAGAACTCAATATTGAATCCAGAAGGCTTCAATATACCAAGACATGCCCTTTTGTCAAAGTTCTTTTGTCCATGTTCTTATTCTCTAACTGCTGCATTCACTCATTGACTGGATAACTTTTTTTTATAGCTTATTACCTAGTGAGAGATATAAAGTGCTCCCCCCATTCACCTTTCCCCACATCTTAACAAGCTTCTTTTCTCCCCAGTTTTGACAAAAGGTTAACCCTGTTTCTCTTTCCAGAGGTGCAGCCTGACCTGCATAATATTTCTAGTCCTTCCTGTTGTATGTTAGGTTTCCAGCATTTGCAGTTTAAAAAGAATCATTCTGGAATTATTTTCTTCTTCTAAATTGTTGCATGTTCAAAACAAAAGTTCTATCCTTTGAGGTGCATTCACTGTTTCTTACACACATGTTGAAAATTAACAAAACATATATTCTAATGATTTTCTTTCCTTCACTAACTGCAACTTCATTACAACGTAGAACGGTGTATCATTGGATAGGCCAGTCAGCCCATGATGTTTTGCTTATCTTGATACCAATTTATATAAAATATCCTCCTATGCAACATCCATATCCTTTCATTCCCTACATCTGTCATTAGTCTATCTAAAACTCTCTTAAACTCCACCAAATTGTCCCCTTCCACTGGCACTCCATTAACCCATTCCATGCACTTAACATGCTCTACATATTTATAACTGATCTATATCTTGCAGTATTGTTTTGATAATCCTTTACACTGTCCACAACTCCACCACACTTGATATCATCTGAAGACTTGCTAATCCACCTATCTACATTTTCATCCAAGTCATTCATATTTATCACCTATAACAGCGGACCCAGCACCTATCCTTGGAGAATACCACTGGCCACAGACTTCCAGCCTGAGTAACAATCTTCTTCACCTACTCTCTGTCTGCTACGGGTACGTTAGTTATGAATCCAGACTTGTGGTTCATCCTGGATCATCTGAATCAACCTACCAGGAGGGAACTTATCAACTGCTTTACTAAAGTATATGTAAACAATGTCAACAACCTTGCTCTCATCGATCACCTTTGTCACCTCCTCAAAAACTCACTCAAGTTTGTATGACATGATCTACCTTGTACCAGGTCATGCTGATTGCCCTCAAAGCAGGCCATGCCTTACCAAATGTGCATAAATCATATCCCTCAGTATCTCCTCCAATCGTTTCCCTGTCACTCATGTACGGCTCACCTGGATTATCTGATTTACCTCCTTGAAAAAAGGCATACTTGCTGTTCTCTCATCCTCTGTGGCCTTAACCATTGCTAGTAAGGACACAAAGATCAATTTTAAAGTCATAGAACTTCCTCACTTGCATCCTTCGAAGTTCTGGGATATACTGTATGTCATCAGACTCTGGGGACTTATCCAGCTTATTGTTTTCCAAAAGATACAGCACTAACTCCTCCTTAATCTTAATATGTCCCAGCACATCTGCATGCCCAACTCAATTTTCCCTAGCCTCCAAATATTTCTCCTCTGTGGATAACCATGTATCTAACTAGTACCTCAACTACTTGCACTAACTCCAAGCTGAAATTCTCTCCTTTATCCTTGAGCGGGTCTACTCCCTCCTTAGATATTCACTTTTCCTTGATCTAAGTATAAAATGCCTTGGGATTCTCCTTGATCCTGCTGGCCAAGGGTATTTCATGATCTTTTTTGGCCTTCCAAATCAGCTGCTTGGGCACTTTGCTGCTATCCTTAAATTCTACAAGTCTCCAGTCAAAATTTAGTTTCCTCAACCTTGCATAACTTCCTTGTTGGGTCATCCAAATTTCCCTTCTCCTCCATCCTCATCCTTATTCTGCACTGGAACATGCTGATCTTGAACTTTGATCAGCTACTCTTTAAATAACTGCCACAGGCTGATGACAGAACTGCTCCCAATCAAAGTCCTTTAGTTTCTGTCTTCTCGTATCATATTTTGTCCTCCCCCCTCTTCGTATCTTCGAGCAAGGTCCAATCTTATCCTTGGTTATAACTACTTTAAAACTTAATGAGCTGTGGTCACCATTCACAAAGTGTTCCCCACAATCAGGTTTGTCATGTGTACCAATAGTTCTCCATTCATTCTATGCATAGTGCTTTCTTCTCACCATTTACCACCCCATTTTGATTGCCGATCTAAGCAACAAGGTATTTCAGTAAATCTGATCACTTGCTGTCCTCCTTTGACCTGCCATACAGGCAGAGGCTAAATAGCAATGCTCCTGAGATGAGGACAACAAAGAGATGGCTGCAAGAGGCAGCAGAGCAGCTGCTGGATCGCTTCGAGTCAGTGGACTGAGCTGTGTTCAAGAATTTGAATGAGTTATGATGGTTATGATGGTCATAATCATGGTTATAACCATGGTTATGATGGACTTTATTAAAACAGTTGTAGATAAGTTCGCCCTCACAAAATCATTCAGCATCTTCCCCTACCAGAAGCCCTGGATGATCCATGAGATCCACAATCTGCTGAGGGCTGAAACAGAGGCGTTCAAGTCTGATGGCCAAGAAAGTTACAAGAGGTCCAGGTACAATTTACAGAAAGCCATTTCAAGGGCGAAGTGGCAATTCAGGACTAAACGTGAAAGAATGAAGAATGTGGCAGGCCTTGAATGCTATCACTTCATATAAAGAAGAATCAAGTGACAGAGGCAACAACAAGGCTGAGCTCAATGCCTTCTGTACTCACTTTGACCGTCAAAACATGGAGGAACCATCATGAACTCTCACAGTCCCCGATGATCCTGTGATTTCAGTCTCTGAAGCTTTCAGGAGGGTGAACACACAAAAAGCATCCAGCTCAGATGGGGTACCTGGCCAAGTACTAAAGACCTATGGTGATCAACTGGCTGGAGTGTTCACTGAGAGCTTTAACCTCTCAATTCACCAGTCTGAGATTCTCATGTACTTCAACAGGCTTCACTTATACCAGTGCCTAAGAAAACGATGGTAACCTGCCTCGATGACAATCATCCAGCAGCACTTAGATCCACAGTGATGAAATGCTTTGAGAGGTTGATGAAACATATCTGCTCCTGCCTGAAAGGTGACCTGGATCTGCTCCAATTTGTCTACAGAGCAACAGGTTCACAGCAGATACCGTCTCACTGGCTCTTCACAGAACCCTGGAACATCTGGACAGCAAAGATGCATATATCAGGATGCTCTTTATTGACTACAGCTCAGAATTCAATACCATAATCTCCTCAAAGCCAATCAATAAGCTTCAAAGCCTTGGTCTCAATACATCCTTGTGTAATTGGACCCTGGATTTCCTCATTTGTAGACCCCAGTCAGTTCAAGTCAAGTCACATGTTATTATCATTTCAACCATAACTGCTGGTACATTACACAGTAAAAATGAGGCAATGTTTTTCAGGACCATGGTATTACATGAAACAGTACAAAAACTACACTGAACTATGTGAAAACAACACAGAAAAAAAAACTACACTAGGCTACAGACCTACCCAGGACTGCATAAAGTGCACAAACCAGTTCAGGCATTACAATAAATAATAAACAAGACAATAGGCACAGTAGAGGGCAGTAAGTTGGTGTCAGTCCAGGCTCTGGGTATTGAGGAGTCTGATGGGTTGTGGGGACAAACTGTTACATAGTCTGGTCATGAGAGCTCAAATGCTTCGGTGCCTCTTCCCAGGTGGCAGGAAGGAAAAGAGTTTTATGAGGGGTGCGTGGAGTCCTTCATAATGCTGTTTGCTTTGCTAATGCACTTCAAAGTGGTAATAAATTCTCCTCCCCAATCTCCATCAGCAGAGGTGCACCACAAGACTGTGTGCTTATTCGCCTGCTCTACTCATTTTACACTTATGTCTGTGCGGTTAAGCACAGCTCCAATACCATATTCAAGTTTGATGATGACTATATTGTCTTAGGCTGAATCAAAAGTGGTGATGAATCAGCATACAAGAGGGAAATCGAAAATCTGGCTGAATGGTGCTGAAACAACAACCTCTTACTCAATGTCAGCAATACCAAGGAGCTGATTATAGTCTTCAGGGGAAGGAAACCAGAGGTCCATGAGCCAGTCCTCATCAGAGGATCAGAGGTGGAGAGTGTTAGCGACTTTAAATTCCTAGGTGTTATTATTTAGGACGATCTGCCCTGGGCCCAACATGCAAGTGTAATTACGGAGAAAGCATGGCAGTCCCTCTACTTCCTTAGGAATTTGCAAAGATTTGGCATGACATCTAAAATTTCAAAAAAGCTTTTATGGATGTGTAGTGAAGAGTATATTGACTGGCTGCATCACAGCCTGTTATGGAATCACCAATACCCTTGAACAGAAAATCCTACAAAAAATAGTGGCTAGGACTCAGTCCGTCACAGGTAAAATCCTTCCCATCACTGACCACATCTACATGAAGCGTTGTCGCAGGAACACAGCATCCATTATCAGAGACCCACCACCCAGGACATGCTCTCTTCTCACTACTGCCATCAGGAAGAAGGTATAGGATCCTCATGATTCACTCCACCAGGCTCAATAACCAATACTGCCCCTCAACCATCAGAACCTTGAAACAAAGGGGATAACTACACTGAACTTCACTTATCCCATCACTGAAATGTTTCGACAACCCATGGACTCATTCCAAACACTCTTCATCTCATGTTCTTGATAGCGATTGATTTATTTATTATTAATACTTGCATTTTGTACTTGCACAGTTCATTGCCTTCTGCACACTGGTGGAATGCTCAAGTTGGTGCAGTCTTTCATTGATTCTATTATTTCTATTATTCTATTCTGGATTTATTGACTGCTCACAAGCAAATGAGTATCAGCGTTGTATATGGTGACATGTAAGTACTTTAATAAAACATTTTCTTTGACCTTTAGGCCTGAACTTACTTGGAAATGAGTACAAAACCCAAAATATAGTTATATACAGCCCTTAGAATAGAGAGAGGATAGACATCCATAATTCTGATCAGAATCAGGTTTATTATCACCAGCATGTGACGTGAAATTTGTTAACTTAGCAACAGCAGTTCAATGCAATACATAATCTAGCAGAGAGAAAAATAAATAAAATAAAACATAATAATATTAAATAAATAAGTACATCGATTACTTATATTGCATAGATTTTAAAAAGTGCAAAAACAGAAATACTGCATATTAAAAAAAAAGTGAGAAAGTGTTCAAAGCTTCATTGTTCATTTAGGAGTCGGATGGCAGAGGGGAAGAATCTGTTCCTGAATCACTGAGTGTGTGCCTTCAAGCTTCTGTACCTCCTACCGGATGGTAACAATGAGAAAATGGCATGCACTGGGTGCTGGATGTCCTTAATAATGGACGCTGTCTTTCTGAGACACCGCTCCCTAAAGATGTCCTGGGTACTTTGTAGGCTAGTACCCAAGATGGAGCTGAGTAGATTTACAACCCTCTGCAGCTTCTTTCGGTCCAGTGCAGTAGGCCCTCCATACCAGATAGTGATGTAGCCTGTCAGAATGCTCTCCACGGTACAACCACATAAGTTTTTCAGTGTATTTGTTGACATGCCAAATCTTTTCAAACTCCTAATATAGTCACTGTCTTGCATTCTTATAACTAGATCGATATGTTGGGACCAGGTTAGATCCTCAGAGATCTTGACACCCAGGAACTTGAAGCTGCTCACTCCCTCCACTTCTGAGGCCTAGGTACAGAGGCCCAGGTTCTGCAACTTCTCAATGAGGATCGTGGGAATGATGGTATTAAATGCTGAGCTATAGTCAATGAACAGCATCCTGACGCAGGTGTTTGTGTTATCTAGGTGGTCTAAAGTCATATGGAGAGCCATTGACATTGCGTCTGCCGCTGTCCTATTGTGGCAATAGGCAAATTGCAATAGGTCCAGGTCCTTGCTGAGGCAGGAGTTCAGTCTAGTCATGACCAACCTCTCAAAGCATTTCATCACTGTCAATGTGAGTGCTACCGGGCGATAGTCATTAAGGCAGCTCACATTACTCTTCTTAGGCACTGGTATAATTGTTTTCTGGTATAATGGTGCACTGCAACCCAAGTTCCAAATAGTAAGGTGGAGTTGACTAGATTTTCTATTCTTCAAGATGGTCTATGTTTAACATTTGTATAATACAAATATAACCTGCTTGTGATGTGTAACTACAACATTTATAACCTTACATCCAAAAGTACTTATTGGTGAAATATATATTTCATATGATGCATGTCCCTAAACTCATGGTCCTTTCAGAGCTGTTCTCTTGCTTCTATTACTTTTCTAGATTGGCACAAACAGTAAATAAATCAACTAAAAGAAGGCAGTGTCAGGTAACGTAGAGGGTCTGCACACAAAAGCAGAGCAGCGGAGATGATTTGGTAGTAGCAGGTGACTCCTGTTAGCTGGTGAAGACTGGGAGCTTCCTGCCTGTGCAGGCCGGTCTGGACCCCCTCTCCTATGGGCCCCACCCAACAGCCCAGGATGATCTGGATGGGTCTGGTGAGACTCCTCAATGAATGATGCATCCAAGGTGAAACTAGAGGGCAACCAAGACGACTACCTCTCTTCCAGTTCATCGCCCTCCAATTTGACCCCATCCACAACAACGTGAATCCATCAATCGGAGAACCAGGTACACTGCACCAACTTCCACCACCCTCGGTTCTGGAGGTGCAGGCTCCAGTGAGCTGATTGGTCCGAGGAGAAGGTGGGTGTGACCCTGAGAGACGGTGACAGCCGGAGGCAGCAAGTGACTGGACTGATGCAATGATCATCTTGAAGGGGCGTGACTTGGTGTGCAGGGGCTGACGTCAGGTGGACTGCCAGACGTAGTCCCCAGTCCGGACACCATTGGCTCATCTGAGGGCAACAACACGGGTTGGTAGCCATGAAGTACTTCAAAGGGTGATATATGAGGTGTGTAGAATGTGGGACAGCTCAGCGCAGGCCAAATACTTCTTCCACGTGGAAGGGTTAGAGCTGGTGAAGCATTGGAGAAACTTATCCACTTGCTGGCTGGCTCTTTTTGACTGAGGGATGAGGAGTGGGTGTGGTAGATTGCCTCAGAGCACAAGGCCGCCGGCATGTACATGCGGCTGTCAGGTGTGTCAGCTGGAGCAGGGCCTGGTGGATCTGGTTCTCAAGATGCCAGATGATCAGGGTGAAGATCTGGGACAATGGGATGATGGGCTGAGGGTTGATGTCCATTTCTGCTAGGTTAAAATGTCATGACAGAGTGCATTAGTGCTCTTGGAACTGGCTCGGTCAGAGATGGTGAATTAGAATTTCTCAAAGATGAGAGCCTGGCACGGCGGGTCTGTTGCACGGATAAGAAGTTCTGGTAGTCAGTCCAAATCAGGAAGGTCTCAGTATTTCCATCAGGCAATGTCTCCATTCCACCAAGGCCCATTTAATGGCAAGTAGATCCCTGTCTCCTACTTCATAATGGCGTGGTGCAGAGTTGAATTCATGTGAGAAGAAGGCACAAGAGTGTGTCTTCCCAACCAGTCCTTGCTGGGAGACGATGGCCCTGACCCCCATGTCAGATGGCCCCGTCCGTGGGGCAGCAGGGTGCCATCAGGCAGTTCTGCCAATCTGCTGAACAGTAACAGAATTAAAACATTTTCCTTTCATACAAATGTTGCAGTATATTGAAACAATCATGAACTATCGTTTTCAAACTCAGCACAATTACATTTGGATTGATGATGTGCTGAATGTTGACACAATTCAGAAACTTTAAGCACATCAACCTCTTTTTACTATTTTTTCTGTCCAAATGTGATGAAGAAAGCAATATTTTCATATGAGTAAATTCTCTTATCTCTTTTTAATGCACTGCAAACAAAACATACTGAGTCTTCTGCCAAATTTCACCTCATGAGAGTAACAAGCATCATCAACTTTTATTAGCTTCTTACAGCTACAAGTTCTTTACAAGTTTCCATGTGGGGGTCACAAGAATTATGAGTATAATTATATTTTAAATAGACATGCTATTCCATTTCGCTTCAAACCACAAACTTCAAATAAAATGCAAATTATATTGTTAATAGAATATTATAAATATTGTTTGCACTGAATAATGCATGATTTTAACATAATGGCACCATAACACAAATATTTAAGGATATTTCCATTCTTTTAATAGTACCTTATTGTATTATGGTAATTAAAACTGAAGAGAAATGAAGACTACAAGTGCCTAAGGTGTCTTACTTAATAGCCTGTGGTGATTTATGCTACTTCCAACACAGAAAATATCCAAAGGGGTGCTTTCATTAAGATATCAAGTATCAGTATGTTCAGAAAGATAAAACATAATGCAAATGTATAATTATATACAACCTAGTCATATATAAACAATTAAGGGCTGAAAAATAAAGTGAAATAATAGAATAAAAGAGTAAGTTACTTTCCCCTTTGCCTTCTAACCCAAAACCTCATTGAAATCAGTGCACTCTTAGTACAATTTGTCCCAGGTTCTTTGAACCAAACAATGCTGGGTTCTGCAAGAGCTAAAGGAGGAGGGACAGACAGAAGTTCACGTTCAACAATTTGAATTTTTAAGTCCCAGATTTCCATGCATGAGAGCGCAGGTGCTGTAGACCTGGATTTTCTGCCTTTCAAACCGGTACAGTGTCAATGGTGTCATTTGGAACCTTCAACTTTCTCTACTTTCATCTAGCCCTCTCAGAATATATGACCAAATCTTGGGCAAAGGCTTGTTTTAAAAAGCTTAAAACAGCAAATTGCAATGGAGCAATTGAGAAGTTCAAGAGTGAATTAACATTTGTGTGTAGTTTTAATTAATTCTGTTGTATTTCTTTATTCTACTGAGAATCCTTGCAAGAAAATGATTCTCAGCATAGTATATTGTGACATTCATGTACTTTGATAATAAATTTACTATGAACTTTGATTGTGAATGCAATGTTTACATGACAAATACGCTGTATCCAGCTGTATCTAGGAGAGCGAAACAAACTGCAAAATGGATGCTGAATCTAAGGGTATAGTATAAGACAAGAGCAGCCTGGTAGTTTACAAGCAATTCCCAGCAGATCTAAAAGAAACATGGAAACTAAGGCTTTTATTTGTAAGATATCAGGAAATCATCTAGACTGCTTTTGCCTGCCACCTAGTGATAGATTTTTTGCTGGAAAAAGTTCGGTGGGAAAACTGTATCTCATTTATTCTCTATATTAGTGTGAGTTTTTGGAAAAGAGAAAGACACAAACAAAAAGTTCTAAAATCTGAAATAAATATAGGGAACTCATTAAATGTGTTAGCATTTGTGGAGATTCACTAAAAGCATCTGGATGAAAACCTGTCCATTTTCAAGCAACTCGCATCAACACTGTAACACCACTGTAATGTTGTACTAAACTAGTCAGGAAATATTTTGAGATTTAAATCTATACAGTATTAAAGCAATGAAATAAAAGGCCCAGATTGCAAGTGGAAGAAGAATTTCAATGAGTAAAAGGAGCCAGTCTAAACAGTCTGCTCTCCCAAATAACGACTGGCAAATCAATTAGCATTTACCAAGGGAAGAGTTCCTTTGTGTGCTGTGTAATGGAGCCATAAAACTGTTTACAAAGAACATTTTGTGATTTACAACTAACAGTGCCCAAAGGAAATTTTCCTCTGGTCATTCCAAGATAGGTGCAATTTGTTTTCATTTGGAAGGGTTTAGTTATAATGCCTCCTTTTAAACTCATATACAGAAAGAAGAGTCTGCTATGAATGTTAGTTGCCTTCAAAAATACAGTAATGATGTGCTGCATTTCTTTAACTGCTGCAGTCCCATGATGTAGATGTACATCCACAGAGCCACCGGCTCACCCCAAGCCTTCCAGAACAACAGGGTTCACAGGGGCTAGATTAAACAGTGAGGATTGCACTTTAATCTCAAATTGTTATGAGCTTTGTAAATATGTTGATAATGTGTAAAAAAAATAGAATCAAGGCTTAGTGGGAAGGGCCACAGTTTAATTTCCTCCTGCCATTGCCCACATATTAGTTAAATTGTGTTAAAACCTTGTAAATTGATGATAAACAATATTAATGCTATGCAATGCGTTCAGTTCAGGTCACCTCATTATAGGAAGGATGTGAAAACTTTAGAGAGAGTGCAGAGGAGATTTACCAGAATGCTGCCTGGATTAGAGAGCATGTTTATGAGGAAAGGTTGAGTGAGCTGGGCTTTTCTCTTCGGAGCGAAAGAGGATGAGAGGTAACTTGATAGAGGTGTAAAGAAGCATTGACGGAGTAGGTAGCCAAAGACTTTTCTCACAGTGGTAATTGGTAATACAAGAGGGCAGAATTTTAAGGTGACTGGAGGAAAGTGAAAGGGTTATATCAGAGGTAAGTCTTTTTTTTTAAAGAGAGTGGTGGGCACTCGAAACATGTTACCGGGGTGGTGGTATGCAATGGTATCGGGTATGCTGACTGTGAGGTTTTAAATTCAAACAAAGACCTTAAGCTCTATCTGATAGAGATAGCTATGGGTACCCTGGCTAAAGGGAGGTTATACTATAACTACCTACTCTTCAAAAGCCAGTTCACTGCCCTGTTTATGCTGCATGGTGAATTCACCTGCAATACCCACTATTTAAGCAGTGGGTCCCCCGTTTCTACCAAACAGGAGACACCCCCAGCTAACACAGTAAAACAAAGTTCAGTTATTTTTAGTGATACATATTTAAATCCAGACAAAATTCTTAAAACATATTTAAAACTCACAGGGGTTTTCTATCTTATAAAAGATTTTCAAATGTTAAACGTTACAAAAAAAATTATTTCAAAGACACAGATAAAGCTAAAAAGACATACCAATGAGTCACAGTTGATCAAGTAGACCCATCACAGAAATTGAAAGCAAAGAAATGGTTTCTTGTTTCCTGTCTTTCTGTCAATCCTCGTGATATTCCTGTGATATTCCTAATAAGCTTGACTGCTCTCTACATTTACACTGTTTTTTCTGACACTTGGGTGATTTCACACACATAATAGGTCAGTCCCTGCTCTTCACTCTTCCAGGATTGAGGACGGACCAGAGGAACAGGTAAAAGGCGAGTATGAGGCAGTGGAGAGCAAAGCAGACATACAACAGTTAATCCATGGTAGTGCAGGTTAGGTATTGGAGTTAGCAGAGTCTTAGGAGTGGAGACATTATACAAAAAACAGAAGTCACCAAATTTCAGTCCCTACAAGCTTCGACATTAAACAGTGGAACACTACAAAACTAATGATTCCAATGGTTAGGGGAACTATTCATTGGAAAACTGTAACAAAAATTAATCTTGATACTAATTTGCTGCTGCGGAAGGTAAACTTCTAACAGCTGAAAAGGTTTTAGCTATTGTTTCAGCAAGAGCATTAAGCCAGTCAGGAGCTTAGTATGGGCCTGCAAAGGAAACTTGTGAAAGGAGGTGCTTCACTTGTCTGATTATCAGTTTAGTTACTCTAGTAGTGTATTCAGAAATATTTGTAGGAACTGGACTGAATTCCTTCTAGCCATTGTTGATGAATATCAAGTCCAAGTCCTTCTAGAATATTCTTTGTTGCATCTATCACAAATTGTTCTTTAAAATTGGGCTTGTGGTTTTGGCTGGCGAAACACAACAAAGATTTGACTAATCAGATTACTTTAAGAGTCACTTCCTTCATAAACCTCCTAAAGGTGGGTGATCCACTGATAGTGGTATGTCTGAACAACTCTTATCATCAGAAATTTCTACCTTCTGAGTGAACCAAAGGGTCACACCAGTGCTGTTCTGAGAGGGAGCACTGTTAAGGTATGGTTATACAGTCAGTTTTACTCTAACATTTTAGAAAATATCATGAAAATTGTTGAGGGACAGATTTTTTTCACCTGTTGATGGTAATACCATATGACTGACTACATAGTAGTAATTGAAGGCCTGTCCATGCAGGTAACATTGCCTATTTGGGGAATACATCATCAGTGCATCTTTCCACCTTATTGTCGCATGCAAAAACCAGATTCAGGGTTTCGCTGGAAGTTCTAAATCTATTTAGAATATAAACCATGAGTGGGACCATTCAGTGACATAACAGAGTCTATGCTTTTCTTCAAGTGTAAATGGACCCACGGCTAGGGATTCCACTATTAAGTTACCTTCAATATCTGGGCTGGAATCTTTCAGCTTTGTTAGGGTGTCATTAATCATTTCCACAAGTGATTCTTTTTCTTGCCACGTATCTTTGTTCATTTTGTCTGCCATCTGGTCAGAGCGACTGTGAAGTGGACAGGAACAATCACTTTGGCAAAGGCAAGAATTAAGGGTTCCAATGAATTACTCCACATATGACCAAGAGGTAAGGGCCATTTGAGAATCTTTAAATTAGAATCATGAACGCTTGCAGATCTTCTTAATCTAATATTTTTTGAGTCATTAAGTTTATGAGTGTCTGAGCCAGATGAGACTATTTCCATAGTAAATATGACTTTGTCTGCTAAAAAGTAAGGCAGCTTGTAATAATATTATTACAAGCACAATTATTAAACATAAAGTATAACAAGAGTGGCATTTTTTCCTGGAATTTGAATCTTTCTTACTCTGAAAACAACACATTCTGGATGTATTATCCCTGGGCAATGCACCTGTGAGATCTTCATCAGGAGAACTGGAATTTTTATATGTTTTTATCTTTTTAATACATCTCAACCCTTTCTCATTGAGGTGTAGAAGTTCTATGCTGGACCACTGTACTGGTTTAATATAAGAGTTCCACTAATTCTAGAATAAATCTTGCTAGGGCATGTTTGATGTTCTCTCTGGAGACAATTTTACTGGGAGTCTTGTTTTCACTCCTGGTCTCAATTAATCCGCACTCCAATCGTTTATTAACTGGGGAACAAGACAAGGAGGTTTCCATTTAGGATGGAAACAAGGGTCAGAATTATTTTATAGAATTTCTTTTCTTGGACTCATTCTCTTTTTGTGGTATCCAAACTTTCTTGTCAGGTTTTTTGATCTCTCTCGAATTCCTATTAACTCTTTCATTTCCTTGAAGACTGGCCTGAGTTAGCGATCAGGGGTGCATTTAGGTGGACATTGTTCATTAATAACATTCTTAAGCACTCCTATTTTTGCAACTGGTATGTTGTTTATGCACTACAAGTGTAGCTTATTTCTGGCCTCTAGAGTAGGTCAGTTTTTCCAGGTCTCCTTACTCTCCTGATTCCTTCACGCCACCGTGCCGTTCGATTGTGGGTGGAATGGAGTGCTGTACTCCACTTGTATGCCTGTTTGCTCACAGACGGCCTGAAAGCCTTTACCAACAAAGGAAGACCATTGTTCAGCATACATGCAATATGGGTGTCAGCATGTGGGAATATGGAGTTTTGAAGTGCTGTGACCATTGCAGCCTCACTACAAGAAGCCCTGGAGGCTAAACACACATATTCCATACAAAGGTCAACTATCACAAGAATATACCTATTACGTTTTCAATAAGGTGAGTCACCTTGAGATGCTGGAAATGAGCCCATATAATCAAATTGCAACACCTACATCGGTGCAGTTGGATTTGTTTGTCTTATAGGAGATGGTCTGGTGACTGCTCCTTTATTATAGGCCAGATATTCTTTACAATTTTCAACAAATTGCTTAGTCACTCAACAGGTATGGCCATGTCCTGTGGGTACATGCCTCATTCTAATTGTCAGAAGTTGCTTCCATTCTGATTGGTTAGTTTAGAAGCTGCAACTGCTTTTCCCATTGGATAGATGCCTGGTGTCTCGTTTCAAACATCCTGGGTATAACATGAAAGGGGCTTGCTCTTTCTTTCCTTTGTTTAAGGCATTGAGAAGATATTCTCTATGTGCACTTTTAACTAAGTATGTTTGTTGAATATTCAGATTTGTAGTATCTGTAACGTGGGGAACATGAATAGTTGATCGAATTTTTATTGTTGGTAATAAATGATTGATATACCGCTTTCTGTGTCACTTCCCAAACCCACAAACCTGATTCAACATTACAGTCCACCAGTATTACATGGCTAATTTCACGAGTGACTTGTCCACCACCATGACAGTGTCTGAATCCTTGGTAGGCTTCCTGAATTAGTGCTTCCCGGTTGTGGACAGAAGGGATTTGCTTCTCATCTTTTGTAGGGCAGCATACCCAAACCTTACCTTCACCATCAGCTTCATATTTGTACCATGTTGGAAATCCTTCTGAACTGAGTTCAACGGTATCTAGGAGAATTCCTAAAACACCATCTAGGTTATTTTTTTTTAATCTGTGGCTTTGTTACTTCCAAAACTCTGGCCTCTTTTACCAGAGTAAGGACCATCTGGACAGCTTGTTTTGTTTGTTCATTGGCTAGTTTATTACCATATCTGTGTAAGAGGCCAGCAGTATGCTCCAGGATGTGTACCACCTGTACTAATGGTCAAGCCAATAATAATTCATAAATATTCCTCCACGTGGACAAATGTGGAAGTAGTCTCCATCCGGTAGTTGACCAGATGGGAAGATCTCTTTCTACCACATTCCTAACATAAGTAGAGTCGGTACATATCAAGACAGGTTCTGTTGTATTTACTTGTTTTAGACATAATTCTGGGGCTTTAACCTCTACAAACTGAGCTCTGTGATTCCCTAAAGGATGCATTTGCAGCTCCTGTGATTCAAATTGAGCTTCTGATAAAATTTTACTTTTACAATCCCTGTTCTTCCCTGTAACTGTGTGGATACATCTTCCTGGATTTTCACTGCTGATCCATCACAGTCCCATATTTGAGAATAGTGACTAAAAGGACGTTGTGCTATATTGGGTCATGGAGAAGATGGCTTTGCATCTTCCATGGCAGGTAAGGACTGTAAGTGATACGTCTCAGGACCACTTGAAGGTGTCATCTTGTAAAAGTGTTTGCTCTTCCCTGTAACTAATGATGGTAGCTCTCCATTCAGTTGTTGGTAATTTGTTATTATTCTTCAAAGTTGCAATTTCTGTTTGTATAATTGGTTTGTTCCCTTGCAGTAAGTATATGCAATACCATAGTAAGACATCATTCTAAGGCATTAAATTTCTGTTCCATTCGGGTGAAATTTTATGAAGCATAACGCATGAGAGCTTGTGTTGCTTCTCCCTCATTATAGCAGATAGCTACAATGGTGCTTGGAGAAAAACAAATTTGCAGAACAAGGGATTTTGTTAGGCCTCTTGTTCAGAGGTCCATTGCTTGCTGAACTATATTCATCAATTTCTCTAGTGCCTCAATCTTCTGGGGTAAAAGTACAAGGTTTTTCGTTTGTCTTTGTACACTTGTCGTATAATAGTTTTGACTATTGAGCATAGTCAGCTGTAAAAACTCTAGCATAATTCAATAGGCCTAGGGTTGACTGTAAGGCTTTTTGGGCCTTTGGATATCCTACTTGCGGGATCTTTTGTCAAAATTCAGGATTTTAAAAATGTTAATTACATAGCCCCTGTTTTCAACCTTTAATGACAGCCTTAATATGTGCCAAATGCTCATCCAGTGTGCCAGCTTTGAGGTGTTCGTCACCCTCATACACACAAATATCTGGTATTCCCTGTGGAGTTTCAATGACTCCTGCACAAAACATCAGTATACTATTCTGGAAACCTTGTGGAAGTGTAGTCCACTGGTTTCAGTCTCTGAGACCAATGTGCAAACATCCTTCAGGAGGGTGAACCCACAGAAAGCATCCGGCCCAGATTGGGTACCTGGCTGAATACAAAAGACCTGTGTTGATCAACTGGCTGGTGTGTTCACTGAAAACTTTAACCTCTTGCTTCAGCAGTCTAAGGTACCAACCTGCTTTAAGCAGGCTTCAATTATACCTATGCCTAAGAAGAATATTGTAACCTATCTCAACGATGACCTTCCAGTAGCACTCACATCTACAGTGGTGAAATGTTTTAAGAGGTTGGTGATGAAACATATCAACTTCTGCCTGAGAAGCAACTAGGATCCACTCCAATTTGCCTACCAGCATAACAGTGCCACATCAGGTGCCATTTCATTGGCTCTTAACTCAACCCTGGAACCCGTGGACAGCAAAGGTGTATACATCAGGATGCACTGTACCGACTACAGCTTGGCATTCAATACTATCATCCCCTCTAGACCAATCAATAAGCTTCAAATAACTCAATAACTCCTGGTGCAATTGGATCCTCGATTTCCTCACTTGCAGGCCCCAGTCAGTTTTGATTGGGGAAAACATCTCCACAATCTCCATCAGAAAAGGTGTACTACAGGGCTGTGTTTTTAGCCCCCTGTTCTACTTGCTTTACACTTATGACTGTGTGACTGAGCACAGCCCCAATGCCATATTCAAGTTTGTTGATGAGACCGCTGTCGAAGGCCAAAACATGGGTGCTGACGAATCAGCGTACAGAGGGAAACTGAAAATCTGGCTGAGTGGTGCCAAAATAACTGCCTCTTACTCAATGACAGCAAGACTAAGGATCTGATTATTGACTTCAAAAGATGGAAACCGAAGGTCCATGAGCCAGTTATTATTGAGGGATCAGAAGTGGAAAGGATCAGCAACTTTAAATTCTTCAGTGTTATCATTTTGTAGGACCTGTCCTGGGCCCAGAACATAAGTGCAAACATGTAGAAAGCAGCAGCGCCTCTACTTCCTTAGGACTTTGCAAAGATTCGACAAGACATCTAAAGCTTTGATAAACTTCTATAGACGTGTAGTGGAGAGTATATTGACTGGTGGAATCATATCCTAGTATGGAATTACCAATGCCCTTGAATAGAAATCCTACAAAAAGTGGTGAATATGCCCGTCCTTCACAGGTAAACCCCACAGCATCACCGAGAACATCTACAGGGAGCACCGTCACAGGAAAGCAGCATACATCATTGGGGATCCCCAACACCCAGGGTCAGGCTCTCTTCTCACTGCTGCCATCAGGAAGGTGGTATGGTAGCCTCAGGACACACACCAACAGGTTCAGGAACAGTTATTACCCCTCAATCATCAGGCACTTGAACCAGAGGGGATAACGTCACTCAACTTCACTTACTCCATCACTGAAACATTTCCACTACCTATAGACTCTCTTTCGAGGACTCTTCATCTCATGTTCTCAATATTTCTGGATTATTTATTATTATTATTATTTCTTTCTTTTATACTTGCACAGGTCGTTGTCTTTTGCACACTGGGTGTCCACCCTGTTTGTGCCGTCTTTCATTAATTCTATCATGATTATAGGATTTATTTAGTATGCCCGCAAGGAAATGAATCTTAAAGTTGTATATGGTGACATATATGCACTTTGATAATAATTTTACGTTGAACTTTGAACTCTGATATTTTGAGCCACTGGATGCTGTAAAGGCTGTGCAATGTCAGTCACTTTCAAGAAATCGGTGTGACCAGAAGCCTTTGGACAGATCTATGCAAAATTTATACATTTTATGAGTCAATCTTTGGAACATCTGTTGTAATAACTGTCGCTGGGATGAAATCAGGATGATGTGTTTATTCAGGATGATGTAGTCAATGACCAGTCACTACTGTCCATCAGGCTTTCGACTTCAGGCTGAACATGGCGAGTTAAGTCGAAAAGGCTCTCTTATCAAAATACCTTGTTTACAGAGGGAATCTACAGTTTCCCATAGGGATTGCTTTCCAATTTGTTTGGGTATATGCCACTGCTTTTGGCATGGGAAAGGGTTGCATCATGTTTAATCAGTTTAACATCAGCCATCTCATGGTGGTTAACATGTTATTGTAGGTGGTCATAACATTTGTGCAAAATATGTTTCAATTTCACTCTGATCTTTTTATCCTGATGAGAGTCGAGCTGTTTCTAAATATGTATGTCTCATTCATCTGGTGTAGTTGCATCAGTAGTTAGTTTAATTATAGTATGGACCTAACAGGAAGCATCCAGTATTCCTATTAAAAGTGCTAGTTTATCACAATCTGGGGCAAACTGGTGTAAAGGCTTTATGGCTACTTTAATTGTTGGTTTAATCCCATATACCTGTACGGGAACTTTAAAACTTGGGCAGTTTAGTTCGTTTCGATGTATACCTGCAATTTTGCTAAAAATACGAGCTTTGGCATACAGAAAGGTGAGCTAGATATGCCTGGATCCATTTCATCAGATGGAGCATTTTGAGTAGAATTGTGTCTGGAGTTCTCCTGTGCAATCTCTATTACATTAACATTCCCTGAGCTGCAGGGGAGGGAGTGGATGTTCGGGGTGGGTCCTGGCTCATTGTCTATTTACAGCATGAAAGATGAGTCAGGTCTCGTAGTGTGTGGAGAGTTTCATACTCTTCTCCATCATATCAATGCGGCCTCTGAATTTTCCCTCTGTCCCAGAAGGAATACCTTGGTCTAAAACTTTCTTCCAGAAAGAAAGGGGCTGGAGGTAAATGTTGTGGCCTATACCTGGTGTCCAGCCATGCAGACTGCAGGTGAATTTCTCTGCCTGAGGCAGGTGGTCTCCAGGGAACTTGCTTGGTTTGCTGATTATGTCTTCCCTGCTGAGGGGCTGCTGTGAATGTGATGAACCTGAGAGATGAGACTGGTGTCATGGCAACGTTACTGACCCTACATTTCCTTTAGAGGGAAAAGGGGAGGACCCTGTGCTGGCACTCATTATCCTTGTGTGGGAATCCTGCTACAACCATGTGGGACTGCATGATCTCTTCAACAACCTGAAATTGTTCATATATCGGGTGTTGTTAAGGGCTATTCTGCACATTCCATGGAGATTTTCACTAGGATAAAGGTATTTCATTATAGAATGAACTACATTAGGTCCCAGTCTGTACTTGCCATTTGTTCTCCAATCTTATAAACTGTTCAGTATTTCACTCAGTACAGTACTAAGTCCTCCATGGAAATCTCTACCATTAATTTGTTTATAAATCCACACATATATCTGATGTGAATTTCCACACTCATGTGGAGGTGGTACCAAGGCTATGGGAAATTACATTAATAAGAATCGCTGAATATGCTGGGGATCACGACTGGCCCAGAAGGCCTGTTATCTCCCGACATTCTGAACTGGACAGTTCAGAATTCCTTCAGCATCAGCTAGAGGTATGGGGCATACTGCCTGCAGACTCTGAATAGCCAGAAACCTGACTGGAAGTTTGTAGTGGGGAAGCTGCAGCAGATCCCTGTACAGGAACAGGTCCTGTATTCTTCTTTTATTGGCTGCAGTCAATCTTTTTACTAATTCTAGTGCATGTTCCCAAGCATCTGTTCTCCAGATTTCATTAGTTCCTCTGGGATTTACTGGTGTGGGCGCTACCTCATGTGTGCCTGGAAGGAATACATAATATTCCCAGACACTGGGATTAACATATGGGTCACCAGGTTCTATCACATAAGCATGTGGTCCCCACCCGAGTGCTTGGTTTCTATCCAAAAAGGAGCCAATTTGTCTCCATGAATCACAAATTATTGCTACATTGTTGGGATTTGGTACACATTGTGATGATCCGAGACCAGCAGGTCATACACCGGGGGTTTCATCTGTCTATTCTTAATCCTACTCCATTTTCTATTCCTTCATCATTTCTGTCTCTGATTTGAAGAATAAAATATTCATCACGCTCAATCTGAGGGGCAGTCGGAGCATTATCCCATATTTCTGATCTACTATTAACACATTTGTCTGTGTGACTACTGGAGCCAGGGTGTTAGCCATTTTATAGTGCCAAGAGCTCTCTGAGTTGGGCTACTGCTAAATAATAATTATTTCTAAAATAATAATTATGATATAATGTGACCACATTATAATGTGACCAACTTGTGCAGTTGGGTTTGCTGATCTTGATGGCAAAGTTTACTGAGATTGCAGATCCGTAAATATGCTCACCTTAAGTTTTTAACTACTGCCCAGTTGTTACAAATGATATCTAGCTGCTGGAACATCTATGTGTAAAGAATCAGCCCATAAGTCATAAGCTAAAACTTTGTAAAATGCAGAACAAGATTGCCAGTCTTTCAAGTGAAGGAACCATCTTCATAGTATGTCCAGAGCAGAGCTCTGACGTATAATGTTTCTTCACTTAACCTTGATTTCAGTCACTTTCCTCTCGCCTGCTGCTTATAGCTTTAGACTGAAATCTTAAGATAAAAGTTTAAGGAACATCATACAGCACTGCTTAATCTTGTGAGCAAGACAAAGGTTGTACACATTATGCTTGCCTTTTATTCCACAGCGAAGTTGCTTTTAACTCTTCCAAGTTGCATATGTATGAAGAATGCACTTAAATCAGTCCTATCTTTAAGACAACAATTAAGAATTATTCACATGCTGTTTTTTGAATAATAATTTTAATTGAGATAGATTGTATCATCAGCAAATATTTAGCAACCTGGATTGCATTGCATTAATCTGTGAGCGATCTTGGGTGCCAATTTCTTCAAGTAAATTCAAGATACCTTAAATAGCATGTATAAAAGTGAGACTCAAACAGATGTCATATAAATGAAAATCTCTTTGGGAGGCTGATTACATTCTTTCCTGTTCTCAAGAACACCAATCTGAAATCTCTTGCAGAATAGTTCACAAGCAAGTTCACACCAATGCAGAACATGTGCAAAGCAGAACCCAGCTATTAAGTTCCAACTGAAGACTAGGTCAAGCATAAGAAGTACGCAATTATAAAATTGATGCAGGACAAAGACACTGCAGGCACAAAGAGACAGAGTGAGAGAGAGGGTAAAAAGAGGGAAAGAGGAAAAGCAAGGAAAGAGGAATATTAAAAGATACAGAATGAGCGAGATAACATTGCAGTAAAAATGATTTCTAATGGCTAATGTTACAGCTCTGCAAGTAATTGATATTTTCTAGAGCTCTAAAATTTCCTGAAGTCTAGGTAGGGTAGAATGCCAGGTGTTGAAGGATTTCTTTTAATGACTGTAAAATCCAATGGCTCCCAATTTCTGTTAGGCTCACAGATATTCTCCCTAGAGTACAGCTGTATTAGGAAAATTGAATTGAATTGAATTGAATTTCAGTTTATTGTCATTTAGAAACCACAAATGCAATGCAGTTAAAAAAATCAGACAACGTTCCTCCAGAATGATATCACAAAAGCACATGACAAAACAGACTACACCAGAAAATCCACATAACGTTTGGCAATCCCCAATCCAGAGTCCAGAGAGGCTGCTGCATATTAATATCGCGCTACCATCTTATTGCATTTCCCGGAAAGGAGCTCCAAATCCACCAGACAAAACAAGACTACCCAGACACACCAAGTCAGGAGACCAACTCTACCACCCAACAAAACAAAAACTAAAGCTACAAGACCTACACAAAACCACATAGTTACATATAGTTATAGTTAACATATAGTTAAACAGTGCAGACAATACCATAATTGATTTTTTTAAAAAAACAGACCATGGGCACAGTAAAAAATAGTCCAAAGATGTTAAAAGACTGTAAGTTCAAAAGAAACCACCACACAGTTTCCACAAGTTCTCAGGGTCCCGACAGACTTGTCATCCCATGCAGGCGGCAGAAGGGAATACCCCTGCTATGGACTTCCAAGGCGCCACCGGACTCAACCTCACAGACGCAGCATACAATGTAAGCTCCGTTGGACTCAGCCTCGCAGACACAGCACACAGTGAAAGCGCTCCCACTGCAGCAGACTCCGAGTCTGTCAAACCTCCGAGCCTCTGACCACCCCCTTCGGCACAGCCTCTCCGAGCACCATCCTCTGCTGAGCGTATTAAGACGCCCCCGCCAATGGCCACCAGTAACGTGACCTCAAGGACTGGGGGCCTGTTCTTCTCAGCAGAGACCCAGACCTCACAGCAGCAGCAGCAGCAATGAAGAAGGCCTTCCTGGAGATTTCCAGACGTTCCTCCGTGCTCCCATGTCCATTTCTCATCAGATTAGGATTGTGCACGGCACCCTGCTTAACATATAACAGACATCAGCTCCGGAGTGGCCACTGCAAACTGCATCACACCGCCATCTTGAATGAGCAAAGGACACACAAAGTGGATCAAGGTAAGAGAAGAGGAAGAAGGCATTGGAGGATGAGAGCTTTTGTCATAAGACCATATCTGTCCAAAGTATTTCAGGGACAAATCTCTCCACCTGAGCTTCAGGAAGCAATTTAATTTGTCTCCTTCCACCTGAGACATCCATGCCAAGGTGCTCATCCAACCGAATTTCATTTGTCCTTTTTTGACCCACATTGCTCAAAACTTTTCCTATCCATGTATCTTTCTAAATATCTTCTAAAAATTGTTATTGATCCTGCCACAACCACATCTTCTGACAGCTCACTCCATACCCATAGCATTCTGTGTTGAAAAAGTTGCCCTTCTGTTTCCTATTAAATCTTTCCCCCCTCACCTTTAACCTGTGCCTTCTAATTCTTGATTCCTCATCTCTGAGGAAAAAAATCCCTCATAATTTTATGCATCTCTTTAAAATCACCCCTCAGTCACCTCTGCTCCAAAGAATAAAGGCTTATTCTGCCCAGACTTTCCCTATAACCAAGTCCCTTGAATCCTGGTAACATTCTTATAAATATTTCCTATGCTCTTTCCAGGTTAATGGCATCTTTTCTACATCAGGTTGACTAAAACTGAGCACAATACTCCAACAGCAACATCACCACTAACCTTTACAACTGCACCATGACGTCTGCAATTCTATACTCAATGACCTGAAGTCATGCTAAAAGCCTTCTTCACCACCCTGTCTATCTGTGACTCCACTTTCAAGGAACGAGTACTCCTATGTCCTTCTGCACATTCCTGTCATTCACGATGAAAGCCCTACCCTGGTTTGACTTCCCAGAATGCAACACCTCACACTTAACTGTATCAAACTCAACTTGCCACTTACCCAAGTTGATCAAAATCCCAATGTAGTTCCTGATAACCTTCCTTGTTGACTATGACACCATCAATTACAGTGTCATCTGCTGAAGTTTGAGATTTTTGCAACATCTTGTATGTTTTATGGTGTACTATTACTGGATCACATATGCTGTCTATTCAGAGAGCAATGAGTACATTTCATTCACTCTTGCCAGATAACAGCAGGTACAGCAGGTTTCCCAAAGGTAGAAGGTGATAATGACTAAATATTACCTTGTGGGTACAACAGATGCACTGCAACCAGAAGGGATTCTAGTCTGTCAGTATCCTACTAGTGCGTGATAAAATACCGCCACAGGGATTGCTGTTTCTATGATTCCGTGATGGAAAGGAAATGCAGCTCTATCAGCTCCTGCCAGTTAGCTGCTGAACCTGTACTTATGCACCACTTACTTAGTCCTGCAAGAATGAGGGATGTTGCAATTGAGTATTGTGCATGTGATGTGCCTATCACACAAATTCCTGACAATGGATGTGAGACTTCAGTGTAAAGCTTTCAATAGAGTCAGTGAGACCACATGGATAATGGTCAATCTCTGACTGGCATAGTTTATTGGGAGATGACTCCACACATCCCCAAGTGCCTGGTGAATTGAGCAGCAACTGAGACTAATGGTGTTTGTGGCATTTGAAAATCCATTCACTGACCAATTACCTGTAGTCACAAACCTCACACAGCCATGAACATACGTCCTGGGCTTTAAATCCTGGCCATGACCACCACAGTTCTCCCTACCCACTATCTTTGAGGTTATTGTCTGGAAGCCCCACTGAATCCTGTTCCATAAGACTTCCTAACTTTTGCTGCAGCCATAGTGTGCCTCTGCTTTAGAATTAGCCAGATCAGCTCAAGCCCAAATGGAAAGGCCATCAAACTGAAAATTTAATTCTGTATCTCTTCATAGATGCTAAGTAACTTATTGAGTAATTCAAGCATTTCCTGTTTTAGTTTCAGACTTCCAGCACTGCAGTATTTTCTAGAGTTTCCCCTATAACAGTTGGCATTTGAGATTAAACAATATGATCTAATATTGATTGTTGTTAACCACCCACAGATATTTTACTTAAGAAATAAGGAAAAACACGTGTTACAGCAAGCAGCAAAGATATAAATCAACAAGCAGAACAAATGTGTAACATTGCCTACATCAGAAAGAACAGACATGGGTTAAACACACATTAAAATACAATTCCCACTCTTAGAACATATTACATAGAAATTACAGTGCAGTACAGGCCCTTTTGCCCACAATGTTGTGCTGACCTTTTAACCTACTCTAAGTTCAGCCTAACCACTCTCTCCTACATAATCTGCCCTTTTTCATCATCCATGTGCCTATCTGAGATTTTTAAATGATCCTGAAGTATCTGCCTCTACCCTCAACACTGGCAGGGTGTTCCACACATATACCATCTCTGTGTAAAAAACTTAGCCCTGACATATTCCCCCAATACTTTTCTCTAATCACCTTAAAATAATGCCCACTTGTACAAGGCATTTCAACTGGGAAGAAGTCTCTAGCTATCCACTCAATCTCTGCTCTCATCGTCCTGTACACCTCTACGAAGTCATCTCTCATCCTCCTTCACTCAAAAGAGAAAAGCTCGAGCTCACTCAAACTATTCATACAATATGCCCTCTAGTTCAAGCAGTAATCTGGTAAATATGCTTTTCACCATCTCTAAAGCTTCCACGTCCTTCCTGTAATAAGGCAAACAAAACTGAATGTAATAATCCAAGTATGGTTTAACAAGGTTTTATGGAGCTGCAACAACTCAATCCCCCGATTAATGAAGGCCAACACACCATACACGTTCTTATCAGCCCTATCAGCTTGCACAGCAACTCTGAAGGATCTATGGATGTGGACCCCAAGATACCTCTGTTCCTCCACATTGCTAAGAATCCTGCCATTAACCCTGTAATCTCTCTTCAAATTCAAACTTCCAAATTAATCAATTCACACTTTACTGGGTTGAATTCCATCTGCCACTTCCAGGCCCAGCTCTGTATCCTGTCAATGTCCCTAAATCATCCCTGTTCACAACTCTACTAAACTTTGTATCATCTGCAAACTTGCAAACCACCCTTCCACTTCCTCAATCATGTCACTTATAAAAACCGCAAAGAGCAGGGGTTCTGTTGAATATTAAATATTAATATTAAAAGGCCTAGATAGAGTGGACGTGGAGAGGATGTTTCCTATAGTGGGGGAGTCTAGGACCAGAGGACACAGCCTCAGAATAGGATGGCCCTTTGGAGCAAAGATTCTTTAGCCAGAAGGTGGTGAACCCCTGGAATTCATTGCTAAAGATGGTTGTGGATATATTTAAAGTGGAGATCTTATGGTCCTATGGGTCCCAGAACAGATCCCTGCAGAACTCCACTGGTCACCATCCTCCAGACAGACAACTTCTGACTCCTATGGGCAAACCAATTCTGTATGCCAACAGGCATGTTTCCTGGTCAAATGCCTCCTGTCTTTCTAAATGAGCCTATCATAGGGAACCTTATTAAAAACCCTACCAAAATCCAGAAACACTACATCCACTGTTCTAAAACGTAGCCTTAATTTTCTGGTTCAAGTACTTTCCAAGCAAATGAAATGATTCTCATTATAAATCAACCCGAACAAAATATACAATCGAAGTATTTTCTTCACAGAGACAGTAAGCAACAAAGAATAATTCAGGATACACAGATATGAATACTCTGAGTTATGACTATGATGTTTTTTAATTGTAAGCTAACTTAAAAATAACAAGCAAAATGTTTAATTGAATGAGAAGGAGGAACCTCCATAGAAGCTCCATAGAAGGGAAAAACATTAAACTATAATTTGGACCTTGAATCTAAATATGGTGTGATTCATTCCTTTAGTATAAATATCTTGAGGCATTTGATTGACTACAGTAGTTGAATTACAGAAAACATTGCTTTATTTTCATTCCAATGTTCTCCCATTTCTGTTGAAGATTTTGACTTGGGCTGAGGCAGCTCATGGCCAATAGCCAACTAAAGTATGCCGCCTACAAGAGTGAACCTAAATAGTGGGTATCAGAACACAACCTGATCACAGACACCTTTACCATCAATCCTGATCCTCTTTCCACCATGGCTCAATATGCATCTTCAAATAATGATTCCTTGGCCATGCTTTCGAGATGACTAAATCTCCTTTGAGCCTGACAGTTCTGACTATTGCTCTCATTACAACCATTTGACCACACACTACCCAGAGACTGAACCCAGCACCAGTCTGTTTATCTTAATTCCACATTCAGCATTACAGTCACAAATAAGTCACTGAAGGAACCATCTGTGTTTGATGGTATGATTATGATGGTATGTTTGTGTGGGAGTGCTGAAAGTAGAAAACATGTCCCCTGACTAACAGTACGTAACATAGAATGTCAGCTTGGTGATGGATTTCAGCTCTGATTAATCCACTGAGTTTCCAAAACAATATAATATAGCTCTGGGTGTAAACTATTTTTCAGTGTGTGGTATAATTGCTTTTTGCATATACACTAAGAGGATAAAAGGAATGTTCCTTAGTAATCAAGAATTCTAACAATGAAATATCAGCTGCAGACAAACAGAGCAGACCGCTCCTTACATTTCCATTAGCATGCAATTTGTATTTGGGCTTTTACATTGGAGAATGTGCTGATTAGAAATCTATTCTGGCACTTCCTTCTACAGAGAGTCATTAGCTTGTGTACCTCCTTAATGAATCTGACTGAATGACTCCTCTCCAGGTAATCATAACCTGAATCAGATGAATCAGGAAGTGCCAATTAGAGTTATTAATTCAGTGCCAAATTAGATGAAATTATATCGAAAGCAAAGTGAAATCAGGAAAAGAAAACAGGACTAAGAGACAAAACTCACTAAGTCACAGGCTTTTTTTTTTAACAATTATTCAAATATTATTAAAATTCTTAAGGTATGTCTCTTCACACTGGTAAATACTGCCTAGAGCTTCGATAGAATCAAGGCAAATGAAAAAGCAACATTTGAAATTCTACCTTTAAGGTTGTTGAAAGTTGCTGTCCAATTTACACTTGAGTAATACTGAGTGCTGACAGCTTCACTCTTGCTTTCACTGCAAATTCATGTTCATTATTTTTTTAATCCAGACATAACAGTGCACTTTCTATTACAAAGACAGTCATATTATTTTACACCAGAATCATTCTTTCCAAAATAAATAACTTAAAGTGGTACTGTCAATTAAATGGCCCAGATATATTACATTGTTTATTTATTCCTTTTTTGGGGGCGCCATGGTAGCGTAGCAGTTAGCGTGAAGCTATTACAGCTTGGGGCATTCCAGAGGTCGGAACTCAATTCTGGCACCATTCTTTAAGGAGTCTTTGTACGTCCTCCCCGTGGGGTGTGTGGGTTTCATCCGGGAGCTCTGGTCTCCTCCCACAGTCCAAAGATGTACTGGGTAGGTTAATTCATCATCATCCCGTGATTAGGCTAGGGTTAATCAGGGTTGTGGGGTTGCTGAGGCAGCATGGCTCAAAGGACCAGCAAGGCTTACTCCATGCTGCATTGCTAAGTAAATAAATATAGCATGTAGATGTGCATGTGGCTGTCAAGGCCAGAGTCACTGCCCTTCCCAAATTATCCTTCAGAAGTAGTCAGTCACCTTCCTCTTAACTCCAGCAGTCCCACGATATTGTCAGGGATGGAGCTCTAATAATAAAGGAAAAAAACAACATATTTCCAAATCAGGATGTTGAGAGAGTTAGGGCGGGGGGAATGCACAGGTGGCAAAATTCCTATAATCCTCTACCCTTGTCCTTCTTGAAGATTTGGGGCTGGGGTGTTGGGAGCTATAGTAGCAAAGGTTGGTAAATGAAATACACAATGTAGGTGGTACATCTTGTCACTTATGTGCACAGATATTATGGAAATGAATATTTAGGGTAGTGAATGTGGTGCCAATCGATAGAACATAGAACAGTACGGCACTGGAGAGGCAATTCAACCCACAACGTTGTGCCAATTTTGATGCAGATTTATACTAAAGTCCTCCTCCTGTTTATCACCCATCCCTATGTATCTATATAAAACTCCACCAAAGTGCCTGCTTCCACTACTATCTCTGGTAACTTAGTCCAGCCACCTACCACTCTCTGCATGAAAAGCTTATCTCACATCACCTTTACACTTCCTCCCTCTAACCTTAAAAGCATGTCCTCCAGTGTTTGATACATCTGTCCTGGGAAACAGATCCTGATTGTCAACCTTGTCTATACCTCTTGTAGTTTTCAGAACCTCTATCAGATATTCCCTCAGTGTCTGATGCGTATAGGAAGGAGCTTGAAAATCTGGTTGAATGCTGCCACAGTGATGATCTCTTAATTAACATCAGCAGAACCAAAGAGCTGGAGGTCTATGAGGCAGTTCTCATTAGGGGTTCATTAGCCAGAAGTGGAGAGGGTTAGTAATTTTAAATTCCTTGGCATTATTATATCAGAGGATCTATCCTGGGACCAGCACCTAAGTGCCATTACAAAGAAACTATGACAGCCTCTATATTTTCTTAGAAGTATGTACCAATTCATCATCTAATACTTCAGGTGCATGGTGGAGGTTATCCTGACTGGTAACATCACAAGCTAGAATGGAAACACCAGGGCTCAAAAACAGATATAGTTGTGGATGCAGTCCATCACAGGCAAAGCCCTCCCCATCATCGAGCATATCTACGAACAGCACTGCCACAAAAAAGTAGCATCCATCATCAAGGACGCTTACCATCCAGGCCATGCTCTCTTCTCTCTGCTGCTATCAGGAAGGTGGTGCAGGAGTTTCAGATCCCACACAACCTAGCTCAGAAAAAATTATTACCCTTCAAACATCATGCTCCTGAACCAGCATAGATAACTTCACTCACCTCAACACAGAATTGATTCCACATCTTATAGACCATCTTACAAGGACTCTACATGTTCTCAATATTATTTATTTATTTGTATGTTTGTTTCTTGTATTTGTATAGTTTCCTCTACTTTTGCATATTGGTTGGTTGTCAGTTTTCTTTGTAGTTCTTCATTGATTCTATAGCATTAATTTGTTCTACTCTGAATGCCTGCAAGAAAATGAATCCCAAGATAGTACTGTATATGGTGACGTATATTTCATAATAATTTCACTTTAAACTTTGAAATGTACTCCAAGGAGAACAAACCGTGTTTGACCAACGTGTCTACATAATTCATACCCTCTAATCTAGGGAGCATCCTGGTATATTTCTTCCATACTTTATGCACAGTCTCCACATCCTCCTATAATGGGGCATCCAGAACTGCAGACAATACCCCAAATGTGGTTGGACTAAAGTTTTATACCACTGCAGCATGACTTCCTTACTCTTATACTCAAGTGGAATACTTACACAAAATTCCTTGAATGGTGTCAGAGCTGCAAGTGGCACATATTCCAGCATAATCCTGCCATGTGTCTTGCAGATGATGGAAAGTTTTTGGATTGGCAGGAGGTGAGCTACTCAGTGAGGGATAACAAGCTTCTGAATCTCTGACCTGCTCCTACAGCCACAGGATTTATGTGACTAAACCATTATGTTTCTGGACAATGACAACTCAGGATGGTGATGGTGGGGAACTTGGAGATGATATGTCAAGGTAAGTGATTAGACTCTCTCTTGTTGGAGAGAATTAATGTTTTGCACTTGTACACCATAACCGTTTTTATTTCTGCAAGGTATGCCTCCTGCTACTGAAGTGTTTTCGTCTTGATGCAGATGTATCTGCTTTGCTGGTGCTCCTTGATGCCACATTTAGACAATGCAGTTTAAAATCTAAGTTCGTAACACTCATTTCACCTTTGAATTCAACTCTTTGTTAGGGCCAATGTTGTAACGAGGTCTGGATCTGAGTGGTTTCGGTAAATCTCAAATTTAGCATGAGAGAGCATGTCAGCATTAGCCAATGCACTTGATAACACTGTCAATGGCATCTTCCATCATTTTGCCAGTTAATGGAAGTAGACAAATTGGGCAATAATTATGTAGATAGTCACCCTTTTGCCCTTCATGTAGATAAGAAACACTTAGTCAATTGTCCATATTGTGGGGCTGATACCATAACTGCTGCTGAAGAGTGATATTTAAGGCTGCTCAGCCATTCAGCTAATAATCCACATGTATGCACATTTGCTTTATATTCTTTCAGCATTTCAGAATTTAAAAAATTGTCTACCTCCTTGAATATATTTACAGTGGTGCTCAAAAGTTTGTGTACCCTGTAATTTTTTTTCCATTTCTCCATAAATATTACCTAAAATGTGATCAAATCTTCACACAAGTCCTAAAGTTAGATAAAGAAAACCCAATTAAACAAATAACGCAAAAAAATTGTACTTCATTTATTTTTGAAAAATGATCCAGCGTTACATCTATTTGTTCGAAAATATATGTGAACCTAGAAACATAGAAAACCTACAAGACAATACAGGCCCTTCGGCCCACAATGCTGTGCCGAATATGTACTTACTTTAGAAATTACCTAGGGTTACCCATAGCCCTCTATTTTTCTAAGCTCCGTGTACCTATCCAGGAGACTCTTAAAAGACCCTATCATATCTGACTCCATCACCATTGCCAGCAGCCCATTCCACGCACTCACCACTCTCTGTGTAAAAAACACTTACCCCTGACATTTCCTCTGTACCCACCTCTAAGGAAATAGTCAGATGCTCCAACCAATGAGATGAGATTGGAGGTGTGGGTTGTAAAGGTGCCCTGCCCTATAAAAAAGACACGCAAGGTCAGCTTACTGACAGAGCCTGCTCTTCTCAAGAACGATCTATTTATGTGCACCATGCCTCAATTAAAACAACTTTCTGAGGACATTAGAAGAATGCATGAAGCTGGAAAAGGCTTCGAAAGCATTTCTGAAACCATGAGTGCTCATCAGTCCACAGTAAGAGAAATTGTCTACAAATAGAGGAAACTCAGTACTGTTGTACTCTCAAGTACTGTTGTAATTAAGTACTCTCTCGAGGAGTGGGCAACCTGCAAAGATCACAGCAAGAGCACAATGTGCAATGCTGAAGTAGGTGAAAAAAAACCCAAGTGCAACAGCAAAGATCTGCAGAAATCTCGAGAACTTGTTAAAGTCTCTTATCATGTATCCACTATAAGAAAAACGCTGAACGAGAATGGTGTTCATGGAAGGACACAGTGGAGCAAACCACTGCTCTCCAAAAAAACATTGTTGCACCAACAATAGAATGGTTTAAAAGAAGAAAATTTGTGTTTTGGAATGGCCCATTCGAAGTCCTGACCTTAGTCCCATAGAAATGATGTGGAAGGACCTGAAGCATGCAGTTCATGCAAGGAAGTCCAACAATATCCCTGAGTTGAAGCAGTTTTGTAAGGAGTAATGGCCTAAAATTCCCCCAAGCCGATGTGCAGGACTGCTCAACAGTTATTGGAAATGTTTGGTTGAAGTTATCGTTGGGCGGGGGGGTGGTCACGCCATTATGGAAAGCAAAGGTTCACATACTTTTTCCAATATATGTAACATTGGATCATTTTTCTCAATATATAAATTAACAAGTCTATCATCTTTTGTGTTATTTATTTAATTGGGTTCTCTTTATCTAGATTTAGGACATATGTGAAGATCTGATCACATTGTAGGTCATATTTATGCAGAAATAGAGAAAATTCTACAGGGTTCACAAACTGTGGCGGAGAATTCCACAGGTTCATTATCCAAATGAACAAATTTCTCCCAATGAAAATCAAAAGAAAACTACTCCAGATGCTATTAGTCTGAAATTTTTAAAAAATTGTAAATATGCAACAGGTCAAGCAGTATCTGCAGAAAGAGAAACTCAGTTAGCATTCTAGGTCTAAGACAATTCATCAGAACTGGGAAAGAGAGAACGTAAGCTGGTCACAAGTGCAGAGAACGAGGGAGTCAGATAAGTAGAAAAGAGGGAACAGTCTGAGAGAGTGAAACAATAAGTAAATTAGTCGCTAGATATATATTATGCTTTATCAGTCTTATTGCAAACACCCCATTGCAAGAACTTTCTTCCTCAGTCCTTTGCCTGTATGCCAGCATACAACCACGTCTGGTGGATCATTCTGTGGGTGAGACTGATGGTGGTGAGCTATGTTCACGAATATCACCGGTCGTTCTGGTGAGATACTCCTAGAGTGCAATTACTTAGCCAGCTCCAGTATTTAGGCTTTATAAGTTGCGAACTCCTAGGTTGACACTCTCTTGCCAATATACTACGGTACCACCACATTTTGTGGAACTCTCCTGTAGCTAGGACAGGACGTTACAGGAATTTTATTGGAAGAGTCTGGCAAATGGTGAGCCTCATCCGTAAATGATTGTGTTTCAGCTTGATTATCATACTCATGACATTTAATTTCCAAAAACTAAGTCTGCACTAAAATGTGAGTCAGTCATAGCAGCAGAACTCTGCAGTTTTCTAATCTACTCCCAGCTCAGCAAGCTTCCAAATCATCAACTATAATCCTAAATAATTCAAATGTTAAACTGTATCGGCTTAAGAAAAAGGAAAACATCTTGCATTTAATTCACACATTTGATCAATTTATAAATGCTACAAAGCACTTTACAGCAAATGAAGTAATTCTAAAATATAATGTTACATCAATGCAAATCAGCAGACCTTTTCCGAACATTTTATCATATACAGTAGACCAGACATTTGGTGCTTTCAAAAAAATGCTCATAAAAAGGGCAGCAAAGAATATGGCAAATTAATGTCAGTCCTCTGAAATGATTTTTTTTCCAAGAGGCACAGACATAGATTCTTTTCACTTAACTATGTGGAAAATTTAGCGATTGAATGGTTAATAAAAATGAGCATGTTACACATTTTATTCATTATATGGTTTAGTAATTTCTGTCTTCGCAATTTACTTCAAACATTTGGTAGCAAAGGAAACCAAGTAATCTACTTGGATACAAGGAGAAAATTGATGGTATTGCATTCCTTTTGTAGCTGTAATCCTCCAAAGAATACAGCATAGCGTGTCAACCGTTTCCTAATGCATTCCGTTACCAGCAGGCAGCGTACTGAGGCTTAAGCGCCCAGGGTAGTACCTGAGGATGGATGAATGATGTAACCTGTTAAACATAAGTGCACATACTCATCTACCACTTCCCCTGAGGTGAAGTAACTGGATTTTACACACACACATTTTTTTCTCATGTGCTTTTAAATAACTGCTTTCCATTTGAAGCCAAGTCAGCTACATCCAGAATTCACTCATTATTTCAAGGCACCTGATCATTTACATGCCTTCCACTAATTAAGAAACTGCAAAAGCACAATCTCAAAAATTTAAAGTAATTACTCTCTTTATCCAATCATCAAAAGATGATCTCATCCTCCTTACCAGCAAGTATCTCTTGAAAGTAAACTTAAGCCCGATGGCTAAAACCTCAAATTTCTAAAGTGTGGAATGCAACACACACAATATGCTGGTGGAACACAGCAGGCCAGGCAGCATCTATAGGAGAAGCACTGTCGACGTTTCGGGCCGAGACCCTTCGTCAGGAACACTCCTTATAGATGCTGCCTGGCCTGCTGTGTTCCACCAGCATTGTGTGTGTGTTGCTGTTTGAATTTCCAGCATCTGCAGATTTCCTCGTGTTTGCTCTTTAAATGCAACAAGGTGATGCCTTGCACGTACATTTCTTCACTCGTGCTATTACGTAATTTGGCAATGCACTTGTGTCAAAGTCCAAGTAAAGTTTTATATCAAAGTAACCATATACTACTTTGAGATTAATTGTCTTGCAAGCATTAATAGAAAAACAAAGAAATATAATAGAAATTATGAAATACTATCCATAAACAAAGACTAACGAACAACCAATGTGCAAAAGAAAAAAGATTGTGCAAACCATAAAATCAATAATGCTCAGTTGTAACGTCTGTAACACACTGTAAGGATTCACTGCTAATGTAATGGCTTCTTTGTAATGTTTCACTTCTGAGGTAACGGTTTCTCTGTAGCAACAATGTTTGGGTTATGGCTGGAGACAACAGGACTGTGGTATGCATGTTAGCCAATCAGAGACTGTTGCTCCGTCTTGTGAATCTGGAAGGATGTTTTTTCGCAGTCTTTTGTCGAGGAGAGATAAAGAGGGAAGACAAGTGCACAGAGAGCTGGTAAACCACCGGACAGAGTGGACTGGGATCTGAGGGTCTGAAGGTCGGTGACACTCGGAGGAGACCGATGGTGGAAGAATGACTACTGAGTGAGCTCCAACAGGAACTTTTGACCTTTCCTTGAATTGGGCCCTTTTTTAATTTTCATTCAGATTAAGATTCAGAAAGTTCAATCATTTAATTGCATATGGTGTACTGTCTGATATTTTACGTTGTGGGTTTGTAACTGGGCGATACATTACACAGCACCCACACAAACATGATTTCCGCGGGGCCAAAGGCTGATTCCCCCTAGATGAACACGAACTGGGCGAGCCTGAGGGTTACACGTCTGAAAGTGAGTCAAAGTTTGTCAAAGTATTAGATGACGTGGTGATTCTGCGTAAACTTCTAGGAAAATAGAGGCACCTCTGTACATTCTTTGAAATAGCACTTACACACTGGTTCCAGGACAGACCCTCTGATATGATCACACCAAGGAATTTAAATTTTCTGACACTCTCCACCTCCAATCCCTGAATGAGGACAGGCTCCTGGACCACCACCTCCTATAGTCAATAATCAGCTCTTTGATTCTGCTGAGGTTGAGTGAGAAGTTGTTTTCGTGGCACCACTCGACTAGTGCCAACAACCGTGGTGTCACCAACAAACTTAAATACAGCATTGGAGCTGTACTCAGTCACACAATCATTGGTATAAAGTGAGTAAAGTCAGGACTAAACACACAGCCTTGCAGTGCACCTGTGCTCATGGCGAGTGTGGAGGAGATGTTGCTTCCAATCTGTTGCAAGAAAATAAAGTAAATGCCAAGAAAAAAGGTTGCTGTCAGGATTGGTGTAAAAATGATGCTGAAATCTTTCATTTTAAGTAGCTTGGCCGACGAAGAGGCACGATGGCAGTTTCTGCAGGAAGCAACACTTAGCATCCTGACACTGCATCAAGACCAAACAGGTCTTCTTGGTTTAATCATTGACCAATAAACAAAGTGCTTATTTCTTGCACTGTGCTTTCAAGGCAACATTAATGCAAATTTATAGCTGAATGCACCATGTTAACATGCCTCTCACTTCTTAAGAAACTTTGCTAAAGCGTTATCTCTAAAAAATATTTCAAAAGCATTCTCGAAGTCTCAGTAAAAAATTGTAACACCCTCATTAACCCAGGAGAAGTTGCTGGTTTGTGACCAGATGAATGGGGGAGGAGCGAGCAGGGTGGCATCATCTACATTGTGTCGTCGTGATGAGAGTATGTAGGAGCCATATTTGTAAAGCAGGACCAACACACCAATCTCAAAGCAAAGCTCCGTGCCCCATCATATTCCTAAACAGACAGCAGCTGCTAAAGGAAAAACCAACCACTTATGGCCCAGCTAACCATAACCACCACTTACTCTTTCCCACACTGTATGCATATCCCCGAGCAGCTTCTACAGCCACCTGGGGAATAACTACTGGACAACCCCTTAGGAGAACATCATACTCAACTCGAGTGAACACACTGCCGACCTAGCAAAACAGGGGCCCAAAACGATCCACCAATCCCTTCTGCTCAACAGCTTCAACTTGTTCTTTCATTGAACAAATTTTGTCATCTCAGTTTGTCCACTCCCTTCAAGTAATTGACACCATCTTCATCTTCTCGTACTGCATCTATGTGGGATACTCCTTGTGACAGCCCTATTCATATCCCCTCCTTCATCTTTTTCCTGTCCGTTGTGGTCCAAACTGTAGAAAGCAAACACATATTGGGTGATCATTTTGCAGAGCGCCTGCTCTCAGTCTGTAAGGGTGGTTTTAAAATTCCTGTTGCATGATACTTTAATCTTAATCCCACTCCTATTCTAACCTGTTTATGTGACCTCTTCCACTGCTATCATAAGGCCAAATGTTATCTAGAGGAGCAACACTTCCTTCCTATTTTGTATCCTTCTGGAATTAACAGTGGACATTGAATTTGCCAACTCTCTCATTGTTTCCCATTATCACGCTCACGTTCCTTCCTCACCTTGTTTCTTTAAAATTTATCACCTGATCTACTTAGTTTGCAGTCTTTTGTCTCACACCTTCTGTCAAATCTACTTTTCAAACTGATCCCTTTCTAGGCTTCCCTAGTTCTCAGAAAGGGTCCCTGATCCAACATGTTCATATCTTTTTTTCTCCCTTTCCTCGGATGTTGCTTAACTGGCAGAGTTTTTCCAGTACTTTGTCTTAGGCTCCAACATCTACAGTTTCACTAATTTCCCACAGAATATTAAATCAAGAACGTAAGTCTAAACCACTAGATCCTCATAATCCATTGTAAGTCCTCAACCAGGGATTTCTGTCCATTTCCAAATCACACATGTTAGCAAGGATTGAAGCCTTAGTGAAGATGCAGAAGAGATTTACTATAATACCATGGTAAATGTCAGACTCGAGTCACGTGGAGAAACCAATGAATCTACAGCTGTGAAGATGAATACATTATAAGGGTGCTCAGCTGCATAACTTGTTTTGATAGCCTTTACTTGTTCTGTTTCCAGTGGATCAGCAATTGAGGAACATAGATTTACTGTAAGTGCATTGAAAATAAAAGGCAGAGAAAAAAAATCCCGATCTATATTGTTCTAAAGGTGATTCCAAGATGCTAATAGCACAATGAAAACAGAAAAGGGTGTTACTTCCAAACAAAATTTGATAAATTCTTGAAGGAGGGGAAAAAGTCAATGTTGTGGGGAAAAAGAAGGGAATGTGACTCATAAGATAGCTCTTTGAAAGAGCTAGCACAGACAGTGGACCAAATGGCCACAATGTGAGCTGTACTGTTGATCTGCAGAATAAATTATTAATTTAGATCTACAACACTGAAGCACTCTGATAATATCATGCTTTGCCCACAGAAGAACACTGACTAAACTTCTCTGGTAATTTTTTGGCCATGAAATATCTTGAATACTCGAAGGATGTGAATACAAATGTTTTCCTTCTGAAGTGTCAGCCTAGATTATATATGTACAATTCCCATGGGAAGCCGAGGGAAGAAAATACAACAAGAATAACTAGCTGTGTAAAATTTGACACAGGAATACTTCACTCCAACAATGGAAAATTGGAAAAGGATTTTCATTTCCCAGCTCTAACATTCTTCATATTGATGAGTAAAAAACACTCAACTAATATACACTTTAACATTTGCACAAATTTTTCTTCTCTCTGCAGATCTATACACAGTTAAAATTTGTGTAGGTTGATTTCCTGAAATTTGGTAATTTGAGGAAGTTTAAGTTACTAAACATCACCCACTGTGTGGAAGTTCCTTGGGACTGGCTCCAAAAAAATTACAGAAGTTCTTCAGCAGAGGATTTTGATTTGCAACTCCAACACATCAAGTGGAGGAAGCATTTTGCAACTGCAAGGAAAATAGAACCAATTTTTTTCCAATAAAATAAATCCAATTCTGAGCACAGTCAGAAGAAACATGAAATCAAATGGAATTTTAGAACGGGAGTATTTTTTTCCAGCATTTGGAAATTGTATCATATTTTGCAACATTAATCAGGCCCAATCAGCGAGTCTGGATCAAACATCACAGGACCAAATTTAACTATGTGATTTGTTGGATATTGTATACATTAGCAATTTTCAGCCTCAGCTTCAGAGAAAAAATATAACAATTTCTGCAGCAGATTGTGTTCCAAATGGGATTTTCAGTTTGTCAGCCCTTTTCATTTTTAAACTTTAAAATGGTGTTGGTTGATTTATGAGCATTATGGCTTAGAATCACAGGAAATAAGTTCTGTGATGCAAAGCTTGTTTTATTCACTGTATAATGGTATGTGACTATCAGAGCTCCACAGGAAAGAGAACCTAATTCGATTGAGAGCTGGACTTGTGCATTAAATTCTGCCAAAGGCTTTAAAGTTTTAACTAAGCTGCTATGATCATTAAAGAGAGACTGGGGCCGCTTTCACCAGCAGTTTGGAAATGATCTTTTAAATCCAGCAATTCTCAGATCAGATTTATTATAAAAGTCACAATATTCCCTTATGTTCATTTCACAGAACAAACCTTCTGCTAGTTCAGGAGGGGAAACAATTTTCTTCTTTTTGAAAACTTTTTATTTAAAGTTTAATAGGCATAATAGAGAAGAACAAATCTGATATACACGTGAAACTAAACTAAAATACTATCATGCTAGTTTCCCCTGGTCAAGGCAGTGGTCTTCTCTCATTCTCTCTCTGGACATTCCTTACCTTCTTCTTTGTCCTTTCTAACAGTCTGAAGGGCAAAAACCTGTAAATCTCAGATTATTCCAACACAATGGAAAGCATCAAGAATGAGTCTCTGGCTGAACCTTCATTGACATACCATGATATTTTCCTTGTTTAGCTACTGTTCAGATGATGCAACTTTGGAGCAATGAAGCCATTATAGTACAGGAAGCTTGACACTGGCTGTACCTGCAATATTAGATATCTATACATATGTATTGTACGTTTAATTCTAATTCTTTCATTCAATGGTTTCTGCCTTTTCAAGTCACCTGTCTACTATTTCTGCCACCTACAATATGAGTGCATCCACAAATGTGTTTGGATTCCTTTTTCTTCCACTGCCTGATGAACAATTCTCTTAAGGATGCTATTAGCTCGTATACCAGTGATACCAATCTCTCTCCTTCCTTCATATACCCCTCCAAGCTGAACATTTGTGATAAATCCCTCAAACTAATGTTAAGAAGAATGCAGAAACTGTATCAATAACCTATCCAGCTACTGAAAGGCTCTCTGCGAGGTTCATTCCCAATCAATAGGGGTGAGGATTGAGGACTCCAATTCAATCACTCAGAGATTAGTGGCGCAAAGTGTTCTTAAAATGTCTACCATTGAGAGGCGGGCTATCAATGACTCTTATCAAAGGTTATCAATGACTCTTTTGAGGCCAGAACATGGCAAAGCAATCCTTATTCCCCAACTAATCCATCAGCTTAAAGAAAATCAATATCTTATTCATAGCCTTAAAACTTGCCGAGAATGTCACAGTTGGATTGTACTATAATTGAAAAAGTTATCTGTTACTGCCCTAGTGCCAAAGAAACCTGGTAAGTGGAGACTTCACTCTAAGTTCTCCTACTTTTTAAATATTTCTCCCTCCATCAAACAAGTACTTTGAGTAAATTATTTTCCTCCTTATAGTCGCACTTGTCCACAGTGGCTCAGTACCAAAAGTTTGCACACCACAAGCATGCTATTAGTCTAAATCTGCTGAAACCATCAGGGAAACACCAGTGAGTGATTAAATATCCATTTCTTATAAAGAGAGGGGCACAGTTGGGTGCCATTGCTCAGACTTTAT